>NC_016089.4:427295-731526 GCF_000004515.6 Glycine max | reverse complement strand
CATGAAGTAATGATGTTTTTCCTTACGACATAGATCCCATTGCCTTTAAGCGTCCACTCTACTTATGACTTGGTCTGTCTCTAACGTGGGCCGCTGGGCCCAAAAACAGAACACTAGTACTTCCTCCAACTTTTTTAACCCCTCACGGGGAAACTCTTTTAGTTTTTTTTTTAAAAATTTACTTATTTTAAAATATATACAATCAAATTTATCCATATTCCATAGTGTTGTGTTTAGCGAGATGGATCAGCCTCTCACAATACAACAAACTAATATTTGAATTCTTGTTGAATGATATGTCCATGTTTAACAAATCAAAGTTCAAATACTGATGCTTGATTAATCCCATATAGTCTTGTTTAGAATTTAAGATGAGAGAAATGTGAGTAGCACAATCTTGAGTAAATCAAGTGAATATATATATATATATATATATATATATATATATATATATATATATATATATATTGGTTTAAGAAAATGCTCATAGTAGTTCCTTATGATGAGTATGGATAGTCTGCAACAGTGATTTTGGCCATTAGATTTAAATCTAATGGTTATTAAAAATAAGAATATAAAAAATACATTTATATGTTTAATTATGAAAGACTAATACGCTGTTGAAGGGGCCGTATGAGGTATATATAGGGCGGTAGAGAATCTAAGTCCTCCTATTATGGAAAAGGAACATAACATAATGTGAGTAAATCGAATCACGCTCACAAAATTTATCCCACAAATTTAATCAATTAAATTGATTTACAGAGATAAATTTCAATACGTTTTAATTAATGATTTATTTTTGCTGGGCTACGTTTTAATTAATGATATATAAAGATACCCTATCTATTTTTTCATGAAATTAAATGCGTCTTTTGTAAATGGGAATAAACCCGCACACCTAATTTACAAGGATATGATGCTTTACGTATTGAGTTGATAAAACAGTTGTAGCTCACAAATAAAAAAATTATCCACATGATAAAAAGAAAAATAGCAATTGTAGCACAATCACAAACTTGATAGATTGGCGGCAATAATTACTTCACCGTTTTGCACTTTTCGCGGAGAACAGTGTGTAGCAATACGCTAACTGTTGTGTCGAAAGTTGTTGTGATGTGGTAATGCTCGACATGCCTTGAAGAATGCAAATCCATCAATATTCTTCGCCAAGCATATTATTATTATTATTATTAGTACTATCTCACTCTCATCACATCACTTGATCAATGAATAAATAAATTAACCATTAACAGACAGGTTAAAGAGGGATTTGCCGACAACCACTGTATGGTGAACACGTGGCAAAACATCCATGGCAAGTTAACCTCATTCACATCATCATCTAATTAAAAAAGAAAAGAAAATTGTAAAACAATACTCAATTATCGTATCCACGACTTTGACTTTATTACATTTTACGTTAATAATAATATTACCTCTCCCTTCTCTTGAGGGCTAGAAAGTGTCCCCTGAGAGGCAGATAAATCCTGTGGATTGGATTAGATTAGATTGGAAGTGTGCAATGCAATGCATGAACTAATAACAATGATAGATGAAAATGGGGTATTGTTGGAATTAAGATATAATGCAATGCATGGCGAATGGTGATGATGGGTATGGTATAATTAGTTGTACGGTCTATAATCCAACCTTGTATCACATCAGTACTTACTCATTGAGTTTGGACCCATATTAATGGGGCCATGGTTGAGATCGTGTGTATTTAATTGCATTGGGTCCTCTGTGAACTATAAGCCATGTTCCAGTGCCCGTCCCTTTCTACTTCCCCTCCCTGTGTCCAATAATTGAATCCAAAGGAAAGGCTTAATTCAGTTGCCATTAATTTGCTTTCTTTTAATTTCTAAATAAATGATAGCTAGTATTCTTAGGACTTAATTAAAGAATTAAAAAGAAAAATATTTTTATTAGGATATATAAAATTATACTATTTATAGTTTTTTTTATGATTTTTATAATATATTTTTTTTTTAGTTTCTTAATATCATATGAGTACTTATATATTAACAATTTCTTAGTTTTTCCATATGACAATGCAACTTATCCTCTCTTTTCTTTTGACAATGAAAGATATCGTCTTGCTTGCACATGTGTGTGTACTCGACCTGAAGATCGTGACATAACCTTGGATTACCTATCTCGGCCTTCTCTCTCTCTCTCTGACCATGCTATATATTGTACCACTTTTGAGCCTCCTTATGGAAAGGGATGTAATAACTGATTTGCAAACTCAGAATTAATTAATTAATGCTATACCACTATTCACGCAACTCAGGATAATTAAAGTTCTTCTTTTTCTAAATGAGGAAATCAAATTGTAACCAATTATTGACTTTTTAATTACAAAATATATATCATGACTTTAAAAAATTATATTTTATAATAAATTTGTTTTTAAAGTGAATAAAATACATATAATTATTTTATTAGCATTTTAATAAAATATATAATAATCTAATTAAACTATTAAATATCTAATGATAAATATACTCTTATTTCTGTTCATTTTAAAATTAATTTATTTTGAATTTTTTTAATCTCAATCTATTAAAAAAAAAGACATTGTTCATTTGTTCTCTCTCTCTCTCTCTTTGTCTCTGAAGAAAAATTTAGACAAAGTACTAGTGAGTCTTTTCATAAGGCATATGCAAGTGAAGAAAGTAGCTTCGAGTAAATTGGAACTGAGTTGTGTCTTCACTCTCAAATTGATCATTTTGTGGTCGAATAGAGATATACGTGTACGTAGAGGATAATAATAATTATAATAGAGGCAGAGGTACACGTACTGAGGTAGGGTATTGGAAAATAAAATAAAATAAGATAAAATAAAATAATTGCATGTGTGTCTATAAAAATATAAAACTTGGGGAATGGGGCCCGAAAACCTTCCTAATGGAGGACTGCTCACCACCCTGCTGCTTAGCTAATTGTGAAAGATTTGAGGGAAGGAAAGAGACATTTGCATTAACTATGTAAGATAAATGCACAATTTAAATCATTTAGGAAAAGTTATAATGAAAACACGTAATTTATATGAAAATACGTGAAATGTGTGTATGTAAATTTAGGCCTATATTAACATTTTTCTTTCAAGAAAGGTTATTGTTTAAATTTGCTAAGTAGCATATTAAATCGTAAACTTGAAAAGAAAAGAAAATCCTCAAGGCCGTCTCGCTTTTTCTTTTTTTTAAAAAAATAAAATAAAATAAAATAAAGATTTTCCAATTTTTAGGTTTCTTTTCCAGTTTTTAAAATTTAATTGTCATTTTTATAATTTCTTTGTAAGATTTACTAAATGAATGCGATGCTCAGCTATGTTGAGAAATTTGAGGTGAGAGCAGGATAAAAAAGAAAAAAAATTGTGAAGTTTTTTATGGACTTTTGCAGGTTGAGTCAAAATCGAGACATTTTATAGGGAGAGATTGAGTCAGATAGGTCATGAGCTTGATGCGAGTTAGTAAAAATAATAATACTAGATTCAATTCACGCTTCTAAGTTATGTCTAAGTCCAGTGTAGCTTGGTTTGCAATAAAAACTAAGCTGGCTAAATTTAATTTATGTTCGAAATTTAAAATTTGGCACCTATATTTTACAGAGCGAGCTTAAGTCAAGTCGATTACAAGTTTGATATGAGTTGTCTAGTATCTTGAGTAAAACAAACCCAAATTCAATTCAAGCTTTTAAAATAACGTCAACGCCTGGTAAAAATTAGTTTATATAGGCCTTTTGCTGGTTATGTTTAAATCAGGTTAAAATTGTGCTTAAATTTTAAAGCTTCAGCCGAACATTTTATTGAGTGTGTTTAGATGAGTTTAATGTGAGTTGTAGTCTAAAGCAAGTCAAAAGGAAAGGATTTAATTTGAGTTTCTAAGACAAGGTCCAATCCTAGTTTGTGCCAGCTTTTAAGGCTAATTAAATTTATACTACATTATGACACGATTAGATATGATTATAAAGGTCCCAAATCTAATTTATGCTCAAAATTTAAATTTCATATCATATATTTTATTGAGTGAGTTTAGGTCGAACTGACCACAAACTTAATACAAGTTATGACTGGATTAAGAAAAAAAATCAATCTTTAAATGAAACTCAAGTTTGATTTGTTTGAGCTTTTGTTAGCTAGGGTCAAATTGGGCTAAATGACCTATATTTACTTCATGCTAACCTCTAACAAAGATTGAATGGAAGCCAAAGGTAGAAAAAATATATAAAAGTATTAAAAGAGATGAAACAACTTCTAAATTAGAAAAAAAAACTATTGTTTTTTTCAAAAGTGAACTAAAGTGGATTTAAAATTCACTTTAATCTCACTTTACCCAAACTAATTTATTTTCAAATTTAAGTTTGAAAACATAAAGTTGGAAATCTACAATCACCCCAAAACAACACCTTAAGTTTTTTTTTTTCGGTCTCATGTATGTGGAAATCCAAAAAGTGTATTGTATAAAATATTTGCTAAAAAATCATATACAAATATATAGTAAAAATTAAACATTGGAATTGTCTCGGTTAGTATAGCCTTTTATGTAATGGAAATTATATTGTTTTAGTATAGATATTTGTGCTTTTATATTAATTTATAATATACTATATTAATATTTAGTATATTAGTAGTATATGTTAATTTTTTATACAGTAATAAATTATTTATTAATATAATATATCATATCCATGATAATTATTTATACTAAGAAACCTTATTTTCAATTAGAAATAAACCAAAACTAAGTTAATTAAATGTTAAACAGTTGCTACATGACTTTTTCTAATGATTCTTTGACTATTGAATTTTCCTTTCATTTTTTTAGGTTTTTATACGGGAACCAATAAATATAATAAATTTTATTTATAATAAAATAGTTATCAAGTTTCCTGTTGGTTTATATCCTTAATTAGCAGAATGACTGATAATAGATTTGTTTTCATGATAAATATGTAAAGTAAGTAAAAAAAATTATATAATAAGTAATTAAGAGTATAATTGACAAAAAAAAATATCATCTTGAATTTTGAAAATGAAAAATAAATAAAAATAATATTTCTATAAATGCCACACTTAAAAAGGAATGCAGAGAATATTATACACAACATTTTAAAACAAAAATAAAACCTCTTGAAAAAAAAATTTGGAGAGCGTGACACATGATAAACATGATAGTGAAGTGATGCTTGACAAACAAAAGCGTTCTGTTTGAACTGTAAAAGGTAACGGATCATGAGATTGTCTCTCTTAAATTAATTCAATGCCTATTGTTGAATTGGCCTGGCTGGTAGTTACCTAGTTTTTCTAGGATCCAAGTTCATCAATAGTTCTTTTTCTATCAAAGACTAGTGTCCTTTTCCCTTTTAATTTGGCAACACTGGCGCTTGGTAGAGGACCATTTAATCTTTTGGGAACCCCCATGATTTAAGGGAAGTTAGCGGCTGTACATGTGCATATGCACGATAGGGTCAAATTTAAGGGAGTACTCTTTTACCTGGCACACTAATGTTGGACTAATAACATTAGATATAATTCTTGTGAGAATAATTGTTAATTTAAAATGAGTTTTATTTACAAAACGCTTTGATTCAATGGGACGTTAAATAAGTTCTTTTTTTTTCTTCTTTCATTTTACACATTTCCTCACTTTAAAGGAGATAAATTAATTCAATAACATTAAGCATCTAATATCTTTGTCCAATACAATATATGTTATTTGTAAGTTTTGAATTCTTAGAGAAGTCGGTGGAGTTAAACATCAAGTGGGCAAGGGAAAGCTACATGTATGGTTTGATTTGTTTGATCATTTGTATGGTTTGATAAGTGGTGGATTCAGAAATTTTGTCAGCGAGGATAAAAAATAGTTTAATATTTTCTCAAACGAAAATTTTTATAAATTTTATCAAAAGTGGTAATAAAAAATTAAAAAAGTAAAATTTAAAAAGATAAAATGGATAAAACTAGTATTAATATATTCTTTTTTTTATCTTTTACAATTATTTATATTCATTTTATTAAAAAAATTATCTTGTGGAGGCAAGATCTATTTTTTTATGGGACAAAAAAATATTTAGTAAAAAAATTTAGTGAGAATAATTACCCATTAAACTTCATGTAGTTCCGCCGGTGATTTGATTAATGTGCATAAGCATAATAAATATATATTACCTCCTTATTTTTAATTTTTATGCGTGCATTCTTTTTTTGGGTTATTCATTGAAGCCAGCTTGGCCTTGGGGATAAAGGTCATGAAGGAGTACCAATTAATATACCTAAATCTGAAACTGATAGGACGGGATCACAAGCACACTCGTGCGATATATATGATTATTCACCTGGTTTAACCAATGCATGCATATATTATTGAAAGGCTACGCAGCCACATCAATATACGTCTAAACCAAGCCCCATCTTGGTAGGCCATGGTGTAATCTTCCGCAGTTGGCAATTTCTTGCAGAGGCCACAGCTGTTAATTAATTAACTCGAGTTCCCTCGTTGCCTAGCTAGGGAGAATAGGTTCTAACACTGCTTTTCCATTTTATAATCAATCGCTTTTGTTCCCACCGCTCTTAATTTTCTGTGTTTTTTCTGCAACTCTTATGCAACATATACCCTCTTTTAACTGTAGTGTTCTCTTGAATGCACCGACGGGTCTCCATTGTGTTTGGTGTTTGATCAATAAATGTCCATAATTAGATATAAGTGGGTTAGATGTTTAAGGGAGAAAGGATGAGAAAAAAGGTCACAGGTTCAATTTCATGCTAACAAAAATTAACTATTGAATTATAAGTGAAGCGAAGTTTTATATTGAGTGGAAGTGGAAAAGTTGAGAAAAAAAAATCTATAAACCTCAACTTTATGATTTTAAGTTAAAATGTGGTGTCGAGTTCATTCATATGATTTGCTCATGACTCATTGGTTAAATCTCATCGGTGTTTACTCATTCAGTTATACAATAATTAGTATCAGAGTCTGATTCCACTTAGTAACTAGCTCATACGAGTATAATAAAGTTAGTGGAGGATCCATGGGATTCTTATATCGAAAGTCTTCCTAGCGAATAAGTCAATTCTTTGAGGTCCACATTGGTCCTGCAAGTATTGTGGCGGTATAAGGTATTGGAGCATGTCAATGACAATGGCTAGACAAGTTGGGACAACCACTGTTAAGCTCTAAGGGCTACCATTGAATACTTGTGGATTGAAAATGACTTCGGTCCAAGGAAGAAATTATCATATATAAGAGACTCACATTTAAGGGAGTGATTGTTGGAGTACAAATATGAGGTGAAATTACACATTAGGTAGAAATGTGAAAGTTGAGTACCTTATAAGTAAGAAGAAGATCCAAACTTAAACCTTGAGGTTTTAAGTTAAAGTATGCTGTCAAGTTCATTTTTATGATTTGTTTATAATCTATTGGTGAAAATCTCCTTAATATTTATCTCCTCAGTTGCACAATAATTTGATAATAAATGAGATAAAATTAGTTAAATTTTTTTTATATTTAAGATACAAAACTTATTTTTCTTCTTCTTATATTTAAGACCACAAGAATAATGATTAAAAACTCAATTAATTTTTTCAAACAAATTTAGTTCTTTTAATTTAAGGTGAGATAATGAGAGTATATTTACCTTAATTTGATTTAAAATGAGTTAAACACTTTAATTCATATCAAATGTGAATGTTCCTAGCTAGTTGGAATTGTGTTCCTAATGTGATGCTATTGCAAGTCTCTTTTAATAAAAAAAAAATATGAATGCATCATTATCTAATTATTAACACATTTTCTTTACGTTAATTAAAATGAGTTAAACACATTTTATTTTTGGTTTCCGTAAAAAAATTCTTTTAAAATGTTATTGAAACATTTTTTTCATTAATCCTTGGCATTAGAAGTTGTTGACATCAACAAGTATCATATAAACAAATGCTAATGTCACAAAATGTTACTTCATACAAGAAAGTGTACATCGGTGAGGAATAAAAAAATATGATTTACAAAGACTAAAAAAACATAAAAAATAAAATTAAGGGACTAAAAAAATTATATTTACAAGGATGAAAAATATATTTAAGACTTAAATTAAATATTAATATAAATAAATACTTAAATGAAATAAACTTATATATTTTAAAAAATTAATATGAAATAAGCATTTGAAGGTAAATCATAGGTCAGCAAGTTAGATTTTGGTTTGGCTTGATCCCTAATAGGTTGCCTATCATATTACCGCCACTATAGGCCTTTAAGTAGGTCACACCAAGCTAGGTTCAATTTCTTTAATCAAGTTAAATCTATTTAAGAAAACAATGCCAACGTTTATTTGATCGCACTACCATACACAACTTTATATGAATAAGGAACAAATACCCAACAAAATTTCAAAGTAGTTTCTTCTTGCTGTCGCAAGTGTGACTTAACATTTTAGTTTTGTAAAACATGTCCTGATGAGTGGTGTTTGGGTCTCACTAATGACTATCATGGGTGATCCTGTCATGTTTGTTGATTGTTATAGTGTAAGCATAAATGATGATCTTTGATACTAAAGAATGGCACAATGAAGTCTAATTAGGTACTGGTGCTATGATTATTTGAATGATAGTCATAGGGGAGGATGGTTTAAGGATGACAACATGAGACAATTTTATGGACTACAATGGGAATCTAATAAATAAAAAAAATAGTGTCACCATCAACATTCAAATAAGTTAAGTCACATAAATAGGTTTTTAGGTTAAGTGACAAGTGTTAATTATGAGTATATTTTAGGGGTTAAATTATAAAGGAATTTATAATTTTTTTTCTTCTAATTTTTTTGTTTTGAGTAAATTATTGTTAAATTAACATCATTTAAATTTTTGTACATATTGTTAACTAATTGACAAGTGATGTAATTCGTCCAAGTAGTAATTTAAAATGGTAAGATCGAGTATCATATATATATATATATATATATATATATTAAATTTACGACTTTGAAATCATATTTAAAAAAATTAAGAAGTCGCAAACTTTTTTACGACTTCAGCAGAAAAAAAGAAGCAAAAATAAAAAATGGTTTACCACTTTGAACTCAGAAGTCGTAAATTATACTATGACTTATTCATTTTTGAGTATTTACTTTCATTTAATAATTTAGAAAAAAAATTATCCCTAAATGATGGTTTGACCTTTAATATTGTGATATTACTTACATAATACTTTTTGATGGCATGCATTTGATGGTATCATTTGTTGACATAGACATTTTATTTGTGTACATGACATATGTTAATATCATTAACCATTAGCAACTTTTAATGGCAAAGATTAACGACAACAAAAATATTACATGATATTTTTTTTATAAGAATCCAAATAAAAAATATAGGAGGAAAAATTATATTTAGGTAATTTAATTAAATAAATTAAGTCATAAATTTGTTTAAGGGGATCATGTACAGTTCATCCAATAATAAAAAATATTAAAAAAGTATGTTATCAACTTTTTTTCAAAAAGACCAATTAATAGTATACCGTATTATTTATGAAAATGGTTTTTACTTTGTTGTGTTTGTTACCCTGAGGTGGTGCCGGTATGATGTCTTAGACTATTATTTCTTATATTTTAAAACAAAGACTATTATTTTTTATAAGAAAGAAACGTCAGTTACTAAGTAACAGATTTTTTTATGAATAAATCTAAAACAGTAAAGACAATAGTCGACTAGGGAAACAGCTCATGTGCATGAATATGATAAGCTCGCCAGAGTATACATTATAATATGACGATCACGATAAGCCGGAGTGACAGTTTCTAGTATCTTTTCCTTTTTTTTTCTTTTCATTTTTCTTGAATTATGTAGTTCCTTGATTCATTTATGATTGAATAATACTCCATATATTATTAAATATGCCAAATTTAATAGGGCATTGCTATAGGGTAAAAGAGGCTACTGCAATAGTGTTATAAACAGACAACATATATACTATTATTATAATATAAATTAAAGGAAAATACTTCCATATTCTCCTTCATTTGGAGGTTTCTTTCAAATGCTCTTAGGCATATTTTTCGTTTATGCCACTTTTATAACATTGAACATTTTTCTTTTTCATTTAGGAGAAAGAAAGAAATAAGATCGAGATATGCTTTTGGCTGTCTGTAAGTATGCATGCATCCATCCGGCCGGTGCTGAAGAATATTTGCTTATCACACCATGGCACAAACGCATACATTGTTCATTATTTTTCCCTCTTGACCAACTTAAAAGAGTTTCTCATATTATCGAGTTTCATAGATATTATTTTCAGTTTAGCTTAAAAAATTGGAGAATCTCTAATTTAAATTGATATTTAATTTGAAGTAGCAGCCGCAATAAAGAGTACTGGTTTTTAATTTGAGAGCATAGTTTTAGGCAAGTCCAAGCCTCTTGTTGGATTGGCATGGTAGTGAGTCAGATTGATTTGATTTGATTCCGTCGATCCATTTTAGGGTTGAATTAATGAATTAGTTTGATTAATTACTTATTAAATATTTTTTTAATATGTAAAATTTAGAAAAAATACAAAAAATTAAATGGCACACTCAAAAATTTAACTAAGGACTTAAAAATTATTTAGTGGATCGACTTATCACCAAATAATCATAATTAATTATTAAACTTTGATACAATTTATACATATACTTATATCAATTTATGTAATTTAACTATTGTCCTAGTGATCCATCAATTTAATACGTTGATCATATAAACAATGAGTCTAATTTTTAAAACTTCCTTTGAGAGTGATAATAAAACTAAAGTTATATATCTCTATTAAACCTCAAACCTTAAATGGTTATAACTTATTAGAATCGATCTTGCATTAAAGAAATTTGAATGATATACGTGTGAAATTTTAAGTTTAAACTTCATTAGTGTTTATATATATATAAATTTAATGATGATACGTTGAGAATATAAAATATTTTTATATAATAATTCAATCACAAATTATCATTGATATGACTCTTAAAATAATTTTTAAAAAATTAATAAACTTGTATATATAATAAATTATCATTGATATGACTCTTAAAATAATTTTTAAAAAATTAATAAACTTATATATATAATAAATTGTGATTAAACGACGATATAAAATTATTTTAAATTATTACTTTATAACATATTTTTCTCTCTATATATATAATCTTGAATCTTGAAAGTGTACATATCAATTAAATTGCATTATATTGTTAACATAAATTTGATCAACTTTTCAAAGTACAATCTCATTAATGTATTTGATAGGTTTTCTTATTTGAGAAATACTTTATCTATTTTTTTAACTACTAAACGCACTCATCACGTACATTTAATTTAACATATCATATTAATTCCCTTAACTTTCACTTAATTCTTTTGGTACAGATCAGCAGTTTTTATTTTATATTGATTATATTATTTTGAGAGATTAACGATGCCGTGAAGTGGAAGGAAGTAGCCTAATGAGTAAATCAAGAGCATACACCGTTAATTTTAAACTATTACTTTCTTATGATTTTTTTTCAAAAAAAATAAATGTGGGGCAAATCCCCCAAAACCGAAAGAACTGCAGCACTACATTACATTAGATAAGTAATAGCATATCCTCCGCAACATTTTTTTTTTAGATAAGTAATAGCATATTCTCCGCAACATATGATATAAGAATTTCTCTTGGAAAAGTATTCCAGGTGAGGAAGCTGCATGCGGAAAACAAATTAACGAGATTATCCAAGTCTCTATTAATAATATTTGATTCGAGAATAAAAGCGGAATAGTTAAGTTTCATATATATGGAAACTGTACGTTTATAACAAATGTTAAGTTTATGATATCTGTCAGATCCTAATTTCGTTTAGAAATTATCATTCGTTGATGTTTTGATTCTCGTTAACCAAAATGTGTTGTTCTGACACTAATTTCTGCACAAAATGTGAGAACGTTCGACGTTTTGATTAAGGATACAAAAAATATCCAAGAAAAGCAATAAAAAGGTCATTTCAAGCTATTTTTTGGATTCTGAGTCGCCTGACCCCCAAATTGCTTAGGACTGAAGAGCTCAGTTCACCTGGGCGAGCCAGTTTCTTCAGGACTAAGCATCAGCTCACCTGGGCAAGCTCCAGCTCGCCTGGGCGAGCTACCATAGTCACAAATACCCTCATTTCCTCTAAATAGGCATGAGAGAGAATGAGGAAGGGGTTGGGCATTCGACATTAAGAGGTTTTTGAGAGAAATTAGAAAGAAGAAGAAGAAAGAAGAGAAAAACGAGACCGATGTGCTACCAAATTACGATTATAATCAACGTCTAAATCGTTCTTTGTTCAGTGTTCTTCGTTTGTCATCTAGTTAGTTTTTGTTTTAAGGATTTTGATGCGATCTATCCACCCTTAGAGGTTCTCTTTGTTGTTTTGTGCATCTTCATCTTCTTCTTCTATCATCAGTATTTTTTTTTTTTGTAAAGTAAATTTCAACCAATCATTAATGCTGTAAATCATCCTTTTAAAGAGATTGAAAGTTAATGAATAAAACCAAGATAAAATCAACATATAACTGAATTTCTCTCCATTAAAGTCACTTGAGATCATTCAAGGTCCAACCCCTTAACGACCTCTTTTGGTTCTTGTTAGTTAAAAATGAATCTTTCAAAAGCCTAATTTTGAAGTCACGCTATGCACACTCGATTAAAGGTTGTCGCTTCTTGTGGTGAGCATGTGGAGTGCTAATAACTTCTACATGCGTAAACAACTCCTAAGCCTTTCTTTTCAAAATTCACATACCCCTTTTTGGTTTTTCTAACATTTTCCTCGAATAAATGTTAGTGGCGACTCTATGCGTTTTTTCCTTTGGAGACGAATGCTTTGACTGACTTTCGCCGTCCCATCGTAGAATAGGTTGCGAAAATATCCACGTGCGTGTGTGTATATATATATATATATATATATATATATATATATATATATATATATATATATATATATATAAAAGGTTTGTTTTACAATTCATGCGGGTCGGGGCCTCGACAGCTAATGATATGCAATAATTCAGAGTTAGCCCTCCCTGTTTTCTAATGTTTTTCTATTGAGTTGTTTTTTTACTTTAAAGTATGTCAGATTGATGATTTTTTTCTCAGTTTCCCTGATTAGGATAATGTTCTTTCCCTGTCTGAGTTTTATGCCAAATTGAAGAGAATATTCTTTCCAATTTTATATATAGATGTCTACTTAATTCTTATCTTGTCCTGGGTTTTTAAGAAAAGTAATAGAAAAGATGCAGAAAGCAACCATAAGGAGGTAACTAAGCTGTAAAGAAAAACATAATACAACAGAAAGAGGAAGAAAGCTGCACCACAACCCTTAATTTGTGCTTTAGCTTCATAAAATATAAACTTGTGCTTTGTGCATTTTTGTATGTATACATTACATGTGTAGAATATGTAAATGAATAAATATTACTATTTTTCTTCTTTTTTATTTAACATTTACAAATAAATAATATTTAATATTTAATGCATGAAAATCACTAATATTTCCAAAACTGCAACTATGATTACTTAGATTATGGAATGATTTTTTTTTACAATTTATTTAATTATTATTTATGTTAAATAATTTATAAATTACAATTTTTTTTTTCTGATTAAAATTAAAATTCAATCTTTAGTTATTAGTTATAATTGATGAAAGTTCAATATTGAATATTTAGTGTCAAAATATTTTGACGTGATTAAACATGAAACATCCTCTATATTCACAGCATTTATCATATAATTAGTTGTCACTTGGCAGAGGCATATGATATGGGTAGATAATATGAATAGATTTTCTAGCAAGATTTTATTATTAATATGTAAATATTAGTATTCCTTTGATTTCTTCCCTTTTTTTCACATAAACATATTATTTCTTGTAAGAAATAATGATACAAAATCAAATTAATCAAGCAAAATTTCTCAACGTATGGACAAATCAATATAATTAAGTTGTTTAATTATATATTGGATGAATGGAACTTTGGTCAATATATAATTGTGCTAAATTTTCAACCGACAAAATCAGCTACTCGATGATATCGTACTCATGATCAACAAAAGAGCGTTTATTTAACGGTTCGAATAAGTTTCTGTCTAATTAATTAAAGAAAAAAATAAAATAAAATAAAAGCGAGGAACTTTAATTTCATTTGTGCAAAGAACTATTGCACATGTGAAGACCATACATGCCGGTGGGATGGTTGTGGAGTTAATGAAATTTTAATAAAACCATTACAAAAAATTAATATTAAGTGAAATCACTAATGCGCCCAATAGTTAGTTGTCTATAATAAAAGTTTTGCTTAAAAGTGGTAGGTTAATTATTGAGAAAAAGATGTTTTGTAAAATACAGATACAACCCTGTAGTATTCAAAACAGTTAGCACCAACGTATTAATAGGAATATTTTCCAAACTCCGTAGGTATAAGCTATTATCTATGCGTCTACGTGATCAACATCGCTATATATAACATAGTTTTATTAGTTTTGTTATTACTTCTTAGAGTAAGAATCAATATTTTAAATATGTGCATGCAGACTGCAGACAAAAGGAGAACCGAGAGAATTCAATCTTCCAAAATGGAAACTATGATCAGAAGAGTAATTTGCAGCACCCGGTGGATTTTTAACAGATACAGGAATAACATGCATTATTTCTGATATAAAAAAACAAAAATAAAGAAAAATTGTTCTTTCCACGTAATGATGGAACTTTTCAAAGAAATCATGACATGGATGAATCGCACATAAAGCTCAAGGAGTAAAGAATAGATAGGTCCTATTTTATTTAATTTTTTTTCAGACACAATTTTCCACCACTACTAGCTAAATGGGTATATTTCACATTTCGCTTTTCACAGACATAGACTGGCCGAAACTGTAGCATGTGACAAGGAAATTTTGCTATGGTTGTTTCTGTATGCTTTCTTTTTCTTCAGGAGACTATAAACCAATTAATTCAGGTTTTTGAATAATAAGGACTCAAGTTAGTAAGATAGTAGTAATTTCTGATCAGGCAACTTTGTCAGCATATAGTAAAACCATTTCTGCCATTAATTTTTCTAATTATCAATTTTTTATCTTCAGTTACAAGCATTTTTTTTTCTCCTTACAATGTTTTCGCTTGATTATAATATCAGCAACGGTGTCCCATCATTCCTGCAAGAGACATCAATGCTCACACCTTCGAAAAGACATGGTACACTGTTTCAAGTTTCAATCCCATTTTTTCACCTAGCCAAAAAAAACCTTTCTTCTTTTCAATTCGGATTCAGTTAAATAGTACGTATAAATATTATGATTTTTTTTACACTATCTTTCATTTTTATTTTTACGGATTAAAAAAACTCTGAACTATATACAACAAGAAGTCCTATTTCATATTGTTGAATCTCTATCAGATAGATCAACCATATAATTGTAATTCGACCCTTATATACATTTTTTTTTTCCAAAAAAAGTTAAAGAAAATACAAGGAACCTTTGTTGACTACGACCCTTCTCATGGGGCCTCGCTCTTATATTAGTTCAACTTCTTTTCTCAGCTGCCAGTTCATTTTCCTTCTTCATATCATCTCTCTCACTGTCACATGCTCTCTATCTATCCCAGCCACTCCAATAGCTTTGGTTCACTGCCACCCCTGCTGACATTTTTCTCGTTGGAATAAACAAACTTTGTGTTAACTTAAAAGGTTTAAGGGAAAAAGAAAAACTACAAAATGGGAAGGCACTCTTGTTGTTACAAGCAGAAGCTTAGGAAGGGTCTTTGGTCTCCTGAGGAGGATGAAAAACTTCTGAGGCATATTACTAAGTATGGTCATGGATGTTGGAGTTCTGTGCCTAAGCAAGCAGGTAATTAAATTGATCCAATTATCCAACTCAGCCTCCTTTAATCTCCTTTAGCATAGAGAAAATTGTTATTCATCTCTTTGTGAATGGCATGTATTGGCAGGTCTGCAAAGGTGTGGTAAGAGCTGCAGGCTTAGGTGGATCAATTATTTAAGGCCTGATTTAAAAAGAGGAACATTCTCACAAGAAGAAGAAAACCTTATCATTGAACTTCATGCAGTATTAGGGAACAGGTAATTGTAATTGTAATTTTAATTCAGTCTCTCTCATGATTGAATTAATGAATTCTCTCCCTTTTTCTTTTCTACTGTGGTTAACATTTATTTTTCTTTTTCATTTGCTTGACATGCATATTATTATCCTGTGCTGTCTCAGGTGGTCTCAAATTGCGGCACAGTTGCCGGGGAGAACAGACAATGAAATAAAGAATCTGTGGAACTCTTGCTTGAAGAAGAAACTGAGGCAAAAGGGAATAGACCCTGTCACACATAAACCACTGTCTGAGGTTGAGAATGGAGAGAAAGCAGCAGAAGTGTCTAATGAACTGAACCTCCTGAAATCAGAGAGCTCCAAGTCTGATTCAGCATCCTATGAGCAGAGAACATCAATTTCTCCAAAAGCCTATGCACCTGAGATGGATGGTTCCTGCAGCTCCAAGATTGAAATCAATTTTGTAACCAACAACAACTGTTACAACAAAGACTTGTTCCTAGACAGGTTTATGAGTAGTAGCCGCCAAGAGAGTTACACCACTAGTTGCCAGCCCTCAGATTTGATGGGGAATTTTCCAATTCAGATGAGTTATGCAACCAATGATCAGTGTCTCCCTAATGATTCAAACTCTAGTCATTGGTTCAGCCAAACTGGAAGGTCTTTTGATATGAACACTGAGTTTCCTTTCAATGCCGCTGTCACTTCTATCAATCCTACACCTACAACCAACTTGTTTCTTCCTAATAATTCTTTTTGCTACAAGCCTTCACTTGCTGTTCCCTCTGACAATGTTTCCATACCCTATGGATCCCATTACTGGGAAGCCAGTGCCTCCAACAACAGCAATAGTAGCACAGAATTGAGAAGTAGCAGCCCCTTGAACATCTTTTCTTCTTGGGGATTGGCAGATTGTGGCACCTCTACTACTAAAGAGGCACAAATTCATATGATGGAGAATCATAATACAGAAGAAGCTAAGTGGGATGAGTACCTTCATAACCCTATCTCAATGCTGGCTTCTTCTGTACAAAACCAAGCTCCTGAGTCTCTATGCAATGATATAAAAACATCCATGCATTTGGTACCTGATACTTTAGGGGCTATGCTACCTCATAACCATACCAAGCAGCAAGAACAGTCTCAAACTTCTAGTTTCTTTTCCAAGGACATCCAGAAGCTCAGGGCAGCCTTTGGACACATGTAAAAGGATTTTAGAAAGGGTTCCAATTCAAGGGATTGCTATTCTTAGTACAGGTGTGTGAAACCACAGATTTTTTGCTCTTGTATGTAGGTCTAATACAAAACATTTATTTTCACCTTTTGTTTTTCCTTCACTTTGTTTAACATTTGTGAGCCAAAAACCATTTGTCTTTTACTTTCTTCTTTCGGGTGTGGGGTAGAATTGAAGAAGAATAAGGGTTGCTATTCTGTCTTCTTTCTACTCTTTCTTTGCTACACTGTAACCGCAATGGTGCATTTTGCATGTCCAAGTTCAAAGCCATCACAGATTTTAATTGGTCCATGCAAAGTTTCATTTCCATTTTGATGCCAGGGACAGAGTTACTTTACCTGCAAACAATTTTCAGAATCACTTTTACCCGGTTCCCGATATGATCTTCTTTTCCCACTTTCATACTACTGAAAATGACACCAAACTAGTGTAACCAGCACTTTTACCAATCCAAGGTTCTAATGGTTGTCCATCGTTTTCTAGACAGTAGAATAATATATATTCACTTCCATACTAGCCTTGACACTTTCCCTCTATGCAAGTTTTGGGAGTGGATCCTCTCATGCAACATGACAAGTCATGTCATGTGTATTTACATTTTTTCTTCTTAATTTACTGTATATCAAGAAAGAGATTGACACAACCTACACATCATTTTGTCGTTTGAAATTTAATTATGAGAGAATCTATTAACGTGAGTTTTACTTTCATCACTAGCAAGCACAACGAGACCGTTAGTTTTTACTTTGAGAAATTACAAGTGAATAATGATTTTTGCTTTCCTCACCAAGAAAAAGACATGACCAAAAAATGAAGCTTAATTTTAAAAGCAAAAGAGATATTTTTTCCAATTTAAAAAAATAAAAAGAGGGACCGTTTTCCCCCTGAATAATTATTAATGTTAAGATAGATGCCTCTGGATATTCTTTGACATTTGAACACGCACAAAAGAGTAGCAAGGTCAGAATAGGGGGCAAAGTTAAGTGCCACCAGGGCAAAGCCATCGATAAATTGAAAATCGCTTATTTCCGTGCAATGAGACAAGGACTTCCAAGCTAACAAGGGCCACATTAAGTATGCTCCATGTCTTCTAGTTCCTTTAAGACACTTCAAAGCCTAAACATTATCCTAAACAACGCATTGCTAGCTAGAGTTATTAAGAGACCCTCCAATTTCAAGAGGTGGAGCAACTAAATCCCATAACGAAATTTTCCTACAGTCTCCAAATGTGTCATTATTTAACAATTTTGAATTCTGATTACCTACCTTCTTAACTTACCTTGTTAGAAAAGGCAATATCTCGTAGCGAAACTGAAAACAATTTTTTGTGATCAGAGTGCATGTTCAGATCGACCTCGATTAATTTTAACATTGACATGATCATTTAGTTTGAAAGTTATAGGAAGATATACTTGAGAGACTGAAATTAACAAGTACCTTACTTTTCTTTCAGAGTGCTTGGACAATGGACATGAATTAGAAACTAAATAAAAAACTACCACCCATTCTACTGTAATATTTAACATAGAAGACAGCTTAATTAAATACAAGTGTATGCACTCAGTCAGAATAGATGAAAACATAACTACGTTCTTGGTGGGGTCTTTGTTTTTTTTTTAAAAATAATTTAATAATCAACACTGCACGATAAATGGAAGAGCAAAGAGAAATACATACATGATAGTGACTGGAGAGAGACATGCGAAGCATGAATTGTATTATTGCAAAAGTGAATTACATGTATGTATGTATATATACAAACTTAGAGTTACTTTGTAGACAATGCATCTAACTGATCAAAATGTTCACACGAGCTGTTTGACATTTTGGTCTCTTATTCAAAATCTGATATTCAATTACTGGTTTTGACATAAAGTCACAACTCACTTTACCTCAAAATAAAATTGACCTGTATGAGAGAATTAATTAAATGTGAAATAAAAAATCTTAAATATCTCTAGTTAAACAAAAAAAACTATAACTAACATGAAGTAATAATGTTAGTAAATTAGTCAACTAATGTAACTCAACAAATTACTGATTTAATATTTTGTTCCTATATTATAAAATAGAATATATAAAATCTACATTCTCTCATTTAAATATTTTCATTTTTTTAAAATACTAACAACACATTTTTTAAGCAACTCTTGTTCTCGATAAGAGTTTAACAACTCTTAAAGTAATTTTATGAGCAACACAACGCCATTGTTGGAGTGCATCTCATTTTTGGCAATTAAGAGCAACAGTTGCTGGGAAGAGAAGCACAATTCTTTACGAAACATTTAGTAAGCATTGGGATCCATATAAGATTTTTTTTTAGTTATTGCATCAGAGAAAATTAATTGGGTTGTTTGAAATAATAAAAATGATGTAGCATTATGTGGAAATGTGAGAAATAATATAAAATTATTCTTAGCAACTCTCATGAATTGCTTTTGTTAAAGTTGTTATAACTTTGTATACATATTCATATTGATTAAAATTTATTAAAAATTACAAATTAAAAATTACAAATAAAAAGAGAGTTATTAAATAATAAGTGAGATCCATATTTTTTTTATTTCTAATAAATTTCAGTCAATAATAAAGTTTGTGTTAAAAAAAAGTGTCAAACAGTGTATTGTTAATATTTTTCTCGCTCTTTTTTCTTTCTCTTTAAATGTGTATTTCAAACACTATCCATGTAACCAGCTAAAATTTCTTCTCTCAATCATCTCACTATTTAATCTACTTAATTACCTTTTATCTTTACCTCTAAATTGAATCTCAATATTTTTTTAAAAAGAAAGCATTGATACTTAAAAATAATATCACAATTTAAATCTATTCCTATATTGAGATGAGTGTGTTTTTATGTTATTATTGAATTATTGAATGTGAACACTTTTAAAAGTTATTTTCACTCATTAATTGGACCACATGTCTTATCCTAATTCTATAAACCAAGCATTTTTTATTATTTTTAAATATATTTATTTATTTATTTTAATTTCATTTTGATTTAACAACTTGTCCAAAAAAATAATTTTCAACCGTCTCAAGCTACTTATTATTTTTTTGTCAACATACTTGATTTTATTAACTGTTTATCTCTTTAATTAGACCATTTTTCTTATTTCTAGATTAAATTTCAATAATTTTTAAAAGAACATTGTATCATAATATAAATTATTTATTGTAAATCTAAAATATAACTTATATGTTCAGAAAATATTTATTTATTAATTTTTAGTAAAATATAATTTATATGTTCATAAATATTGTTCATTATAAACTTCATTTATATAATATTTTGAAGAGTAAAAATATTATAAAATTCGGGAGTATGTCAGTATCTTGCAGTGGAGATCCTATAAAATCCAGGGAACAATAAATAAAAACTTTATTTTTTCAATAATAATAGATTTTAAGTTTTTGGCATTACTCTTTTGATATAATAACATAAAATATATAAATAAATTGTAAGTATTTATTGGGATGCACTACTTTCAAAATACTATATGTTTGAATGTTCTTTCAAAATATGATGCACGATGTCCAAGAAAATTTTAATGGTCCACAAACTCAATTATATAAAAAGGAGGGTCTGAATCCTTTTAGAAATCTTATTTTATCCCAAAAGTCTGATCGGTACAATAAAATAAACATGTACTTAAAAGTTGGACTGTACCTGTCCTACGTAGAGCAGTCCATTTGGGGCACTTTCAGTGGTTGGACCGTTCAATGGGATTAAGAAAAATGGGTATAGCCTTCAAAATGGGCTAGTCCAACTGCTCTAGATTTATATTCGGCACTTGTTATTTACACCCTTATTTCTTCTGGAGACAATTAAGGTATATAATAATAGATATAATGGCTAATTAAAATATAAAAAGGGAGATTGGGGGTGTACTTAGCAAAAATAGGAAGTAAATAGCAAGTGCCATTATATTCTATTCACTTTCCCTCCCCTTATTCACTAAACTACAATGAATAAGTTAGGTTTAGGTGACTTAAATATGTTATCCTTGTTTAAAAAAAAATGTCTCATCATTAGATTAGAAGTTAAAGTATTTTTTAAAACACATTAAATTAAAAATAAAAAATTACAAAAAGATCCTTAAACTTTAATTATAAAAATTAAAAATTAAATTTAATAATCTTATATAATATTATATAAACAATACATAACACATATTGATGTGATTTTATTCACACAGAAGTAAGGCCTTTTTGTTGATGTTGAGCTAAATAGCTTTCGGTACGCGTGATTATTTTGTTAATGTTATCGGGTATTTTCAATGAATAATCTCCTGAAAATAAATGTCGCATCATTGGTAAGAATTTGTTGCTTCTAGATTCCGTAATAATTCGTATTCTTATTGAAAAAATTATCTATAACACCAAGAACATTATTAAAGCATAAGTTCTCGCTTATTTCTGATTTCACCATGCATATCCATCATACTCTTGTCTTGGGAGTAAGGATTAATGGATCTACCGATCTAGTCAGTAGTCACTGTCACCTAGGTATGTTTATATAAAATTATCCGTTCCGCATATGCAAAAAGAACAAAGCCACTAAACTTTATTGATTATTTTTTACTTGAAAAGAAGTTCTTCTCGTGACATTTCGCTTTACATTTCATATAAAGTAATTGATTTGCTTCACAGAATGGTGCAACTAAGACAAAAATTAGCACAGAAAGTTGGATTTTGTGAATTCATTTTTTCTTCCCAAAAGGGAACACGAGATTATTAAGAAATGTTAAGAGTAATGTGGTAAAGCCCTTTGATTATATCTCGAAGATAATGCACGTAGTCTGATTATAAGCATTTTGATCAAAAGGTCAAAAAGCCTCAAACATGGGGGTTCTTGTAATTGGATGGATGTTATAATTAATTAACACTATCTTCCACTAACGGGGGAGAAGGAAGGTTCGTGCCAGGCTCTTTTCTCACAATTAGTTTTTCCTATGTTTTGGTGCTTAATCATATTAATACAATCGAATTGACCTAACTCGCGTGAACGTGGAATATAGACAAGATTAATATGCCAGTTAATAAGTTGAAAAAAAAAAGCATCAAAGGTTGTGGTGGGAGTGATTATAAACCATTATAAATGCGTGGAGTGCTCAGTTAATTATATACCCCTAAAGTATCAGTTGCAACATGCAAGAGTTTGATCTAACCATAAACTTATAATTAACTCAACTTTAAAGTATATTTAATGGTATAATGTATCTTAACGTACGTCTTTTAACCAAGCTAATAAAACTTCTACTAAATAGGTTAATAGGTGCAAGACTTTATGGAAGCTAATATGTCTAGGCATTTAAATAGATCAATAAATACAATCTCAAAATATTATGATAAACTTTTAATAGTAATAATAACAATAATTTAAAAACATATTAAGTTTAAAATGTTTTCTTAGTAGGTTTTAAAAAATTTGAACTAACTAATTTAGTAAAAAGATATGAGTAAACTATAAGCTTGATATAATTAGACTATTGTATTATATAGCAACTTATCTATTTTCATTCTTATTAATAAGCTTTTCCTTAATAATATATAAGTTTGGGTTTATGTAGCGACCTATCTATTTTTTTTCTTAACTAATTTTGGGTTTCAAATTAACCATGATTCAAATAGAAGTAAAATTAGTTTTTTTTTTGTTAGACCAAATCAGAATTTGCTGATTATAATCCGTAAATCACATCATACAAATACATTGCCGCTCCATTCCCTTCCTTCTTAATTCTTATTTCTTACACACACAACACAACACTGCCTCAGTCACTCCTCTATATCTTCTAGTAATAATATATGATACTATACTATAAATGATCACACCATGGCTTAATATAATAATGACACCATGACCTTTCAGTTTCACTCTTCCTTGCAAGATGAAGACGTTAAAAACGATACCGATGATGGCATGGCTATGTACATGTAAGGCTTATCCATCGAAGGAGATGATGAATTTTCCGATGGCAAAGAGTTCTTGTATTCCTCTGATGAAAAGGAGTTGAGTAGACCTTATCCTTTGCCAGCTACACCCCCACGTGGCAATGAGGCTCGAAACACAAAGGAAAAGGTGTAGGAGAATGAGAAAGAGTGAGAAAAAAGACAAGGAAAACGTGATGGTTGTAAGTGATGAAAGTAGGTTGAGGGTGATAACAAGGCCAAAAGGTGGAAGAAGGTCACTGTGCATGGACTTGGAGGAAGTGAAGGCTTGTAGAGATACCCTCTCCTCTTTCTCCAATTCCACACTTGACACTAGTAGTGGTGTTACTTCACCAATTTGCTGCATCTCTAGTCCCGGTACGTTAATTTAATCTTCTATATTACTAAACTATATACACTCTTCCAAATTACAACACTAATTAATTAACATACTCCTTTAATTTCCGTAAAGTCTAGTCTTCCAAGATGATGTGCAATATGTACATCTACCCGTTTACATTGGAGAACATTAAGTCTCGTCTTTTTTGTGCATGTTGATTAATTAAATTTATGATTTAGGATTTATCTGAATAGTACGTACGCTATAAGAACGAACTAATCGATCTCTCTAATCAAGTTCCTTTTATTTTATGTTTTTGTCCAAACTTTGTAATTTAGGTGATGATCCAAAAGATGTAAAGGCTCGGCTCAAGCTGTGGGCACAGGCAGTAGCAGCATCTGCATCCAGATACGGCACTTAACATGCTATTATTCTCCTAACTAAACCCAACCCCTTTCTCTATGGAGGCTATAAACACATTTACTACATATAATATCTAACTATAGCTATGTTGGATTGGTGAAGACGATGGAATGGAGAAGAACATGATATCAGAAATGTTTCATGCATGGCCATTAATTTCTTATCTATTTGCCACCTAGCTAGTAAAAGAAAAAGAAAAAAATATAGATATGTTAGGATGAAGAAATAAAAAGAACATTATTAATATTAATGAAGTATTCGTACATTCATATATCATTCCTCATAAATGTATTATGCTTCATTATTTAGATTAGTAAAACGATAGTGTAATACTCAATAGAAACTAGTGGAACCTATTTCATTCTATTCTATTAACCGTCAATTTTTTTTCTATTTCCCCTAATTTGTAACGAATGAGAGATGCAATAAGAATCTTGTTCTATAGTATATCTAAACAAGGAAATGAATTATTTTATTTCAATATGTTTCATTTTACTCCATTCTATTCCATTTATCCAAACATGGAGGAAAGGGTGGTATAATTTTCTTTTTGTCAAATTCCCAAATCCTTGGGGAGTCTTAATTGGTTTTTAAAATTTATGTCCCTTTTTTTTTGTGATGGATCGTTAGTTTGGTCACGTTTTATCTGTATAGTAGTGTTTGAAAATGAAGCCATGATGAGAACATTGTTGACATCAATGCGGTAGAAGTGGGTGGGTTGGGTGGAAGTTTTAATGCATATAAAGTCAATCAGTGGTCACTACTGCTACTACTTTGTGTACTTAACAAATTGACAAGGAGATCCTCACCTCAGTCTCGGTCCCTCCTTTGATGTGTACAATAGAAAATTTGTTGGAGATTTTGGTTAAGTATCATGGAAAGCCGGCCTCATATTCTTAGAAAAAATTTAAAAATAACATTAAAATGACAAATTATTTTTATTTTTGTTTAAACTTAAGTTATCCTCCACGGGAGACAATTCTTCCCAACATTTAACATAGCTGAATGTCCAGTCATTTTTATTTTGGAATTAGAAATCAATGATAAGTTAATAGCATAAAGACATTTTCAACAAAGTAAATGTTTAGACTTGTTTGCGCGCACCTTAAGTCATCATCCTATGACTATAGCAAAATTGTTCACAAATTACGGTAGCAATGATTGTGTAACTTCATGACTTCTATCCCAGGTGAGTGCCCACACCAGATCAAATTAAAATCACTGTCCATTTTTTTATATTCTAACCAAAAGTAGATAAATGACTACTAATGAAAATGCTGATAAACTAAGAATGGTCTTTCCATAATAATCAATGAATGGTAATTGTGGAATACTCATTGCAGTTACAAGGATTAAAGTGGAACGAGGAGACAACAAATTTTGTTCACTTAAAGTTAAACACCAGATTATGGCAGCTGTTGTCACACGGGTAAGCACAGTCAATAGCTTTGACAACTTCTCGATCAAAATACCAGTCTCCAATAGCAACTGCAATTGGCTGCATCATAAAAGGGTATTATTTTCTGAGGCCAATAAACAGAGAAATGGGAAAGACATGAAACTTAGTAATGAATTATGAATATTTCATCCAAGGCATTAAAGTTTGTCGTATTGGATTAATCAAACTTGGGTCTGCAGTCAAAAGAAAACAAATTAGTTTTTTGAAAGAGCTATAAGTCTGAACAGAGTATAATGGAGTGTTACCCCTTAATCCCCGTATACTTTCTTAAACCAACAATGTTTTGTCTTAATCTCCATTAGTTGGTCTGGACCATTATGGTCTCTATTAATCTCCACATGACACCTAATTAAGTATTATTAATTTTTTTTCTCGTAAATTGACAAAATTGAGTACATGTCACATTAAGATTATTCAAGATCATAGACAGGGAGTGGATCCAGACTACCTAATAATTTCTCTATCTCAAGACAACGGAAATCTAAATTGAGCATATACCTTGTCCTCGATAAGGGGAGAGTCATCAGCAAACCATGTCTCCTGTCTCTCAGACTGACAATGAGCAAAACAAGAATTTATGAATAGCCCAGTTTGAGATGAGCTCGAGAAGTCTTTAATGTCACTAAGCATTTGATTTCTGAAGTCTGCTTCAAAGAAAAGAGATGACATGTTACAAAAAAAATCAGATAATTGCAGATGTACCTTAATTGATGTGAATTATTCACGTTAGTAGACATACCATTTATTACAAGAAAATTAGAAAGTTTCGTATATGTACATAAATTTCTGTGCATAATTCACAATAGGAGATTGAAAACACCTTGGAGGAACTGCATTTGAGATGAGCTACAATTTGCATGGTTCGATTTGCATTCATTCCAAGAGCCAAGGCGGTCAGCTGAAGGTGGGGCTAAACTAGCTTGGACCTGATAAAAATAAAGGTGTCAACATCAATGATCATAGTAATTGTTATTCCTGGTTTGACTGTTGGGCCCAGGTTTTTTAATTGGGGGATGGTAAAAGAAGTCCTAGGTTTGTGAAATGTTAAATCCAAATTTGTATACCTTACTGTACAAATGAAAAAAATGACCATGGGAACCATTTGAGGCCAAGGGCAATCTCAGACAATAAATTAGTCAAGCTAGAACATATAAAGTGTCCATGGGATAGAACTTAAAGGACAAACGAAGATATGTGTTCCGTGTAATTAGCATATAATCAGGTACTAAAATCATTAACATAATACAGGATAAACAATGTGCTGATTCATGTTACCTGCCACACATCATAAGCAGCGTTGAGTAGAAACAATGGGGTCTCAACATGTTCGATCATATTCTGAGGAAAGAAGCACTGTGGACGAGACCGGCATGATTAAAATATGAATGTATAAAGCAATTTCAAGTTAAGAATAGCGTGACATCCAGAATAAGAATTACCGAAGTTGGGTCTAGTTGGTCAAGACAACTTTTTGGCAGATTTTTTTGTAACTCCTACAATTTCAAAACATCATACACATGACATTTGTACAGGTTTTCTTAACCTTACATAAAAAATAATGAAAGAATATATTGATACAGTTGAGTTAGGCAATCATATGTATCTTCATTTAAAAGCTTTTATGATCCCATCATTGATGATTAAATTGTATTTTATCTAAATATAAGCATAACCACATAAATCAACTAATCCCATCATTGATTATTAACTTCTATTCAAAAATATTTTATTACATAACTAAATTAAATTTTACCTGCAACTGAACCACACCTCCAAAAAGAGTCCTCAGTGTGCGTCCCCCAGATACATCCATTCTACATGATTGGATAGATCATTAATTATACCTAAGTTTCTAGGCAAGGGAACAGGCTAGAGGATGTAATATCATGAAAATATAAAACTTACACGTCAAGAAAAAAACCTCCATCACTCAAACATTTGACTTTGGAAGATTTTGGAAACAAGCTCCGGAACTCATCACAGTGTATTATCGATGCCAGACCACCCGCAGAGCATCCAGAGAGAAGTGCCTGATATATTCATTTGTTGATTAGCATTCATGATTCATGCATATGAAAGACTGAAAAACAATATAAAGAGACATAAGGAAACCTGATCGGCTTTCTGCATTCCTTTGGACATTAATTCCTCCATTGCAGCTAGCCATATTTTTTGTCCTCGAAATTGAAGCTGTGCAGACTGAAAAAAGAACCAAATTCACATATCAAGGCAGATTCAAATTCCAAAACAAAGGATCTTTCCTTGACAATTAACTCATCAGCACTAAAGGGTATATAAGAGAAACTTGTTCATTAGAAAAGATATGTTCTCCTCACCAGCAAATATTCAGAAAAAACAAATAGGTTTGTTAGTTTTGCATTTTAAATAGTTTTATAGGATAACATATTGGAATTTTGAGAATTCATGTGCCACTACTGGGAGAAATTATATTGCAAAAGGTTCCTGCATGAGGTGCAAAACATGATATATATATATATATATATATATATTTTAGAATTGTTACAACAATATATATATATATGAGTAGGAGAATCCTATTTATCACCTTAGCGATGGGGTAATGCTAGTGCTATACTTTGGTGTGGCCCTAAGTTCTGGTACTAGCTTTTCTATTAGAAATAAGTGATTTTATAGTGTAGCGGAATTGATTGGATGTATCAGCAATAACTCAGCTTTCCACGGAAATATGAGGGCTGTTAATAGCAATTGTATAAATAAAATTAAGAAAAAAAAAGGTGGTATGTTTCTCTCACTGACCTCATCTTCACTATCTCCACTGAAAGACGCCCCATCACAGTACCGTAATTTAACTCTATTCCAGTTAAAGAAATCTGTACATGGAAGATTACATACAAAAAAATGACAGAACACAGACTTGAGTATAGAGTATACGTAATTGCAGCCTACAGGAGGAGAGAGTTTAATTGAACTACAGGTAAAAAAATGCACGCATGTTTAAGATAAAGGGAAAAACCAGGGTTTTCTTCAGGTTTGTTGCTCAATATTCCCGTGAATGGTATTTGATTTTCCATGTATTTCGAGGATCCACGACGAGTATTTTTTCTATAGACACAGTTTCTGATGGTATTACACCATCCTCCTCCCTGCAGATATTCAAAAAGTATCAGTAATAGCATGAGTAGAAGTTAGCATGGTTAAATAAATACTTCAAATATTAATTTTTCTTTCTAATCTACCCTGTCAATATAGGCCAATGACGAAATTTTTAGAAACTATGGAACCTTGAAAACATTGTTATTAAACCTAGAACATTCTTTACCTCCAAATGAATTAGCCAACTATCTGCACCAGATCCAAATCCACGATCCAAATGGTATCCAGGCACCGTTCCATCCAAACAGACTGGCATTATAGGAGAAAAGTACAAAACTTATTTGCCAGATTTCAAAGCAAGTAACAAATTTATGCATCAGACCATCTTTACTCTTTTCAACAAAATAGGTTTTGCCATCAATTATGGAAAAACTCAACCAATTCAAACAAGCACACACACAAATATGAGGCATATTCAGACAGTAATCAATCAAAATAATATGCATTGCAAGCAAAATGAGACAAACAGGGGATGTTTGTGTGGGGCTATAACAAGTCTATCTCCATCTCGAATCCCCCCACTAAGGTATCTCATATACTAAGAATTCTGATTAGGAAGTAACCAAAGTTTAGAGGTAACAGAATTGGGAGGAGAAAAGCAAAGAAATGCAACTCTAGCAAATAATTTTTAATTTTAAAGGAGAAACAAGAAATGGGGGTTAGCTACAAAATGTGGAATTTCATGTAATATCCCAAAGGTATATTATTGATGCTTACAACCATCAATAACCAACAAATCAAAGATAGACAGAATACAATGTGTAGTAGTATTGAGTACTAACAACAATGAAGCTCAAAATGTAGTTTTGAGAAAGAGACACACCACACAAAGAAGCAACTCAAAAATAAATAGAGTGTGTGAGAGAGAGAGAGAGAGACCAGCTCCTTTAGAATCAGCTCCTTGAATGAGAGTGAGGTCGACCATAAGAGGTTGAGATGAAGAGGAAGGTCTTGCTGTTGAGACGACATCGTTTTCTAAGAAAGAAAGCTCAGAGAGTGTCTCAGATCCAAAGGACAAGATCCCAGAAACTAAGCATGCAACTTCAACAACGGCTACCAAAAGCAGCAGCTTCATTGTCATGTTTATTATGTTCCACTCTCCCCAGCAGCTACAACTAGTTATTATTTATCTCTTGTCTTGTCTTTCAGTATTTATTATTTGCTTTAAATAAGAACCGTTGGTCGTTTCTCTTCTCATGTGGAGGAATCAAAGCCTTTCTTACCGCTACTAAGTAACACACAAAGATGGTACTGCTAGACCCATGTCGTAATTTTCTTTTTTTCATTATGATGTTCTTCTTCAAACAATCACCATTCACGATATTAATTATTAAAGTTTAATCTATGATGTCTTCAAAAGTCAAAACTACGCAAGATCTTCATTATGAACCGATTCCTCTTGCTTTCCATTTACTAGTTATTAAGGAGTACACCCATAGCCACGTAGCCATCAAATAAATCAATTCTTTCTCTTTTCAGCTCCTTTTTTTGTTAACTGGTGAGCTATGGATAGCAATATTCTTAGCTTCTTGTTACTAAGAGGAATAGTGATAGTTGTTTTGATCCCATTAACTACTCTTTCTGAAGAGGTACAACACTATGATTGTTATCACTAATCACGTTAAATTTTATCCATTATGAAAGGGTATCAAAACTTTCCTGTTGGCTATTATAAGATATATAAATTACATTTCACTTTGAGGTTTGCTCTGCTTTATTTTACAAAACATGCTTCATTATATTAATTAAATAAATATATAGAACCTCCTCTGTCACTCCCCCCTTCCTGTTTTCAGTTACCCAAAGGAAAGATCCTAGATATTTCATTATGTTGTCCGAAAACATGCAGATGGATACTCGTTTGCAATTCTATTAATCAAATATCGCTACAATATATATAATTTTTTTGAAAAGTAAATAAATACCTTTTAACCTTTAACCCTATGAAGTACTTTTATTTCTAAAATTATTAGGAAGGCACTGCTTGAATTTACTTGTCACAAGTTGTTCAATTGACATCTATTTTAATGGAGCTATACTTATATTTTACAAATCCTCTTAGTTAGTTTTTAACTTTTTTTTTTAATGAAAAACTTGTTTGATTGTTTTATAAACAAAATTTTTTAAGTAGTATCTAACATTTTTTTAAACTTACTTAGCTTCTAATTTTTTTATATTTTATTCTTTTTTATCTTTAAAATATTTATTCAATCTTTTTTATTATCTTTTTTAAATATATTATTTTATATTTTTTAATTATTTTAATAGTTAATTTTATTAGACACTTATAATTTAATAAATTAATTTAAACACTCTCAAATAACAACTAATTTTTTAACTTAAGTTAATTTTCTCAAATATAACCTACATCAATATCAATAACTACAAGCGCAAGTGATGCGTAAAATAATTAGCTTTGTATTTTTCTGTGTTGAATTCAGTGGACCCGGGGGTAAAAGCAATGTAATGCCCCAAAAGTTTGCTGAGTCCACCACCACTTATTGCGGGAATTGATTCTTCGCAAAAGTGGATTGCATTCTACCATAAGGCACATTAATCAACATTACGACTCGGAACAGCTTAAATTATTCACTCAACCGTTTGTAAAAAAAAAAACATTCATTCAACCGGCTTTACAGCTTTTTTATTTATTTATTTTTTGACTAAACGGCTTAACAAGCTTAAACTATTAATTAACGGTTTATAAATATACGTTAGAAATTATTTATATCTAAGTAATATTTATCACACAAGTTTTGCTCAACATTTTACTATGCTCAACTTTTATACTTATAATGAGACACTCTACCCAATGGTATGCTTGATACCTTGTTTTCAAAAGGATGACGTTTAAAAAATTTGATAAATCTTCCATGAGTAAGTTGGTTTTAACTTTTTATTAGCAGCACTGCCAAAATTCACAATGATGATGTAAAAATTCGACGCAATACACTACAATACACATCCAATTCCAAATACATTCTTTTAAGGAATCAATCACCTTTCAAATAATCTATCCGAATAAAACTCTATAGGCAACTAAAGTTACAAATGGGGAGGGAGCAAATTGTCCCCCGAAAACACTCCATTTGTGGAGCAAATTGAAATATTCCTGTTAAGGAGCTTGGACCAAAATTAGCTTCTCACAGATTATTATAATTGACAAAAATTAATTGGAGAAAAAATAATTAACCTATGCAGACACTGAACCAGTGGATAATATCTCATTTTCTTCACCAAACTTATGATGCTTGTATACTTCAAGCAGCAGTTCCCTACATGGGACAACGGCCCCAATCTTAATGCATGCCAAAAAAGCACCGGAAAGCTTTCTGTGTAGACTATAGGCTTCATCAGGTGGAGGAGTGAGCCTGTGCTTGAGCATTGTTGCCCCAAGATGAGAAATGCTTTGAGTAATGTTGGTTGATTGGAAATCAAATCCACCAGGTCTTGAGAATGGCAAGCCCACAATAAACCCAGCTTGGACGTGGGCATCTAGCATCACATCTGATTCCATTCCAGTGAGGAACCCCAGTCTTCTGGACATCTCAATGACCCCATCACTATCACCATTTGCACATGCTAGAACCTAATCAATTATGAACAATAATAAGAATCCCGAAGAATTTGCTGCTCAGCTTAAGAAAAGGGTATAATAGTCAACTAGCTCTAACCCTCCCACCAAGTTGAAGTAGAAAGTTCAAGCAATCAAGTGTTATTAAACCATAAGATGAAAACATACAGGAGAAAGTTGAATTAGAAAACGGTACCAAATGAGTCTGTTAATCATATTAAATGAAACAGCCTAATGATCACTTTAGTTACTAAGATGGGATTGGGAACCCTAAATAACGATTATATATATAAGTGCAATATACTGCTATGTAGGCAGTTTTGGATATAAGTTAGGACCAGTTATGTATTATAAAATATGTGTAGTATGTTATAAGCAGGAGTTATGTGTGTCGTAATTCTGTCAGTTTTGACAGAATAATCTCTTTAGGAATCATTAGACTCTGGGCCAACAACCCTTAACTGTATCGTATGAATTGTAAGAAAACCACCAAATTCTATCATATTACAATGACATGACTAATGAGTAATGGCATTTCAATTCTCTTTTTGTATATTCTTTAAAATTTTGATCATTCCATATAGAATCAGACAAACATAACCTTTAACTTGGTGTTCAACTTCCATATATTTATTTATCATTAACTTCAATTAAACCAATAATTTACCTTACGTTAACAATTTTCAATTGAGAATCTAGTCACTTCCAGTTTAGAGTCAGCTTAATGTCAGTTTTTATTTTAATATTGTAAGAAAAAATTGGAAGCAGTCAAGAACTGACACGATGTTATAAATTAAGATTTCAAACCTCAGCTTAGTTATTGATATAAAGAGATAAATTAGAAAGGAAGAGAACCAACCATTCTTAAATAATCATCAACAAATCTTTTAGGGTAATCCCGTGCTGCTCCAAAATCAATCAGATTGATTGTCTTTGTAACTTCATCAAATAAGAAATTACCCCAATTAGGATCAGTCTGCATTAAACAACACCTTCAAAGGTTAGAAGAGACCAGAAAATAAGATTTGAAATTGTGATTTAAAGAAAAACTTTATGTTAACACTTAACATTGAAAGACATGAAGCAACAAAACACAATAGAAAGTGAAATTCATTAACATAAAATCTCTCTCTCTCTCTCTCTGTGCGTGTGTGTACACACACACATGATTTCGTTGTATCTATTTTTTAGATACTTGGTATTTGGAGAGAGAAAAAAGGTGATAATATGTGTTAGGCTCCAGTAGTCTAATAGTGTACTGTGTAGCTACCAAGTGAAGACCGGAAGTTGAATAATGCCTTGTCAACTGATTCAACCAGTCCCTGCAAAATGGTATAGCCTAGGCTATAGTATTATTGGTATTGGTAACTCTATAGCAGCCCTAGTCACTTATAACATCCCTATATCATATCAGCTTTGCTTTTACAGTGTATAGGAAGTAAACTATGTGCAAAAATAGAGTGAAGTTTTTCCTCTTAAATCTTAACCACTCTGCAAGCATTTAACATGGAATATTTTTTTATAGATACTATGTCAGTGAGGATGATAATTTCATTCAGACCTAATCCTTTGTAAAATTTCACTCGAGTCTTTTAACAGTAGCATATGTTTACTTGACTTAAACAACACCTGAGCTACATAACTAAACTAAAATTCATCAGATACACTTCAAATTTCATATGCTTGGACCATAATTCTCTGATGGCTGATACTACAGTCAGTAAGTCAACAATAGCCTTTAATATATTACACATGCACATATATAAACCCAGGGCAGAATAACATGCCTGCATAAACCGGAATACAAATAACTCCATCAACGTGAGCTCTAATAACTTTTTCCCGATATAATTACGAGTTTCCTGGTCCAGTAAAGCCACTTTGTCAATTGTAATTCCTGTAGCAAGAGAAAACCACCCCACATTCAAAGACAAGCTAAAAATTCAATTCCCAAGAATATCATTCTATTTATTTAATCTAAATAATGTAAGCAGATTGATCATTAAACTGAAGAAGTCCAGAATTGTTTGCTACATATTCTTTTTCCCTGAATGGAATAATTAGAAAATTGTAATGAAAAGAAAAGCATCCCTTGTTTAATGAACAGGATAAATAGCATCATTTTCACCAATAGTTAAGAAATAGTTGAGCAAATAATGAATAAAAGCATCATGCACAAATGTTTGTTCATAAAACTATCTGATTAATTAAAGGTAACAGAATTTCTCAAAACATAATTATACAATGAAATAGATAATGTTTCTTATTGTTAGGCCATCTTTCTTATCACTTTTAATGAGTAAAAAAAATGCAAAGATGAGATAATTGAGTAAATGACTAACAAATGAGATTATGTAAGATAAATAGGAACATCTACAGAAAAAAATTTCTATCCAATTTGGAAAACTATATCTTCCATGCAAATAATACTACATATTGAGAGCATTGCCATCTAAACAGGATGTCAAATGCAGCTGCAGCTGCATCAAACACCACATAAGTTTTAAATCTTTTGATACACTTAAGTGTATAATAGCTATGCAAGTTATGGTCCTAGAAAGCTCTGTTTGAGTAAGGATGTATCAAAAGAATGCATTACAAGAACTGCTGAAATTTGTTATAATTACCACGAACAAGCTCAGTAGTTAATACTCTTTTGCTTGAAATATTATCCACAACTATTGGAACATAAAATCCGTCTGTGCCAGTAAGAAGATCTCGGAACCGCTTCTGATTTGCTGCCTCCAACTTGTAATCACACTCGCGAGATAATTCTTCTTTGGCCACCTAGAAAATACAGGAAGAACGTAAACAAGCAAGGTTTTAACATATAGACAATTAGACATATATTCGTCAAATTATGGAGACATTTGTTTTATATATGATAGGTAAGAGACTCCAGATCAATATCCACCATAGATATATATCATACTGCATAATCCAATTTAGGGCAGAGTACATGCAACATTAGATGGATGGGTTGAAAGGTGAAGAAGCAAAAACAAAGAGGTAGTAATAAAAGAGTTGCACAAATATATACACACATTAAACTATTACAGATTGAATATGGTTTAGGATCTCACTGATAAATTTGAAGGCATATCACTCAGTGAAAAGAAGAGAGGGGCTAAGGGATCCAAACCCCTACAGACAAGATACAAAATTTGCAGGTTTAAAGACTAAAAAATGAGAACATTGATCTAAACACACAACTGAAAGCATGCATGAAATGATTGAATTATATTAATAAATACGCACCTTTATAGCTCTGTCAAGATAAAGTCCTTTAGGAATTAAATTTGTGTAGTTTAAAAGAAGCTTCACATTCTCAATGTCACTATTGATGCTATCTCCCACACCAGGGTACTGAATTTTCATTGCAACTTGCATGCCATCCTTCATGACAGCTTTGTGCACCTAAATTCCATGAGGAACCTAATTAGGCAATACTATTATACTAAGAATTTCCTGATATAAAGTTGCATGATATTGCTGTTAGGACACATGTAAAAAAATTGTCTTGCTAAGAATTATTGAACATAAGATTTCATACATGAGGAAAGGAACTATGGCAAAATTTGGCATTCTTATAAGAATGACTTTTATCGTAGGATGAATCCAAAGTGAATTACACAGTCCAAAGCCACCTCAGTCTGGCTTTATGAAAAGTATGGATAGTGGGACTGAGTTTTCAAAGCATTAACATATGTTTATTTGTGACTGATATCGACGTGACTACCACAGATTGAAGAACTATATATAACTCTTGTAAATCTTTTAAGATATAAAAAAATTGTAATATCTAAGACCGACTTCCCTAAAAGCTTATGTTGTAAGGTGAAGGCTAAATAATAGTTTTTATATATTTCTAACACACACACAAGATTTCAAATTTGAAGTGTGGACAATGCACAGGCTCATACTTTTTCAAATGCAATGTCCCCCCCCAAAAAAAAAGAAAAAGAAAAAAGCATACATACCTGGCCAATACTTGCAGCAGCTATAGGTTCATAATCAAAACTAATTAATTTTGATGACCAGCCAGGACCTAATTCAGCATTTAAAACTTGATTAAGCTGGCTCTTTGGCATCACATCTGCACCTTGACGAACAATTTCTAATGCAGCCAGGATCTACATATAAAGGATTAAGAGTTTACATTTAAAGTCACATAAAAATATAAACAAAAATAATTTACAGATTCCTCCATGGAACTGAACGCATGACCTTTCAATAAGAGCAAATATATCCCTTTTAGGACAGAATAATTTTTCTTCCCAGTATTTGTAAAAATACAACAGATACTAGCAGCTAATATGAAATTATAACCACAAAAAAAAAAATATAGATTTTACAGCCTAATCAGTGAGTTGGAGATGACAAGCAGCTCTAATCACGGAACACATGATCATGGCAAAGTGTCCAGTAAGAGGATCTGTATCCATTATGCAGCCTTTAGTAATATGTTTTCAAAATTTGCACTTTTACTCTATGTCCAACCTTGACCATTTGAAGGAAGGATGCATGCCTGACTGGTGATGACATCTAATCCATGTTCAAGTACATCATATATAATTACACTTACTGAAACAAAGACTTAGAGCCTATTTAAAATTCAATTCTGTGCTGTAAATGTTAGAGCAGTATGTTTGATACATTCCAAAAATTAATTTTAACCAGGGAACTAAAAACTAAACATGGGAGATTGTGAGAGATCATTGCATTCAGCAGCAATTCTTTTCTTGCTGAAATAGTTGAAAGAAAACAATATTCTATAGGACCTATACAATAGCCTTGACCATATAATCAGAAATAGCTTACTTTAATACATTTTCAGCATTTAAATTTCTGTTTTTCTACCTTAGGAGGTTTGTCTGGGCATATGTAGAGAAGACCAGTGAAAGTCCAAGCTAAGAGAGTAGATAAAATGTAAGGTAGCTCTATCACTGGAAGTACTGAGGTAGAGAGAGACCAACAAAAAACACAGGCAAAATCATTAAGGATTTAGAGATCAATGGTGTCTATGAACATGATTCACAATAATAGAACAATATATGTAACATTCAACATGCCTCTACATAAAGAAGATACATATTAACGATAAATATGTGCGCATCATACCAACTGGATAAGGCTCCTCTAAAGTATGTTTGTCATCAAAGCAAGCAATGGTGTGTCCAACCTTCATTTAATTTAAAGTGAATTGTAATCTTAACATACTAAATAAATTACAAGGATAAACTCATAAACACACCCTTACTAATCACTCTAGAGACAATCCCACTTTAGAGGAGCCATTTTGATACCAATTAAGCTGCAAGAATAAGAGACATGTCATATTACCGGAGCAGGAACAAGAGATTCATCTTGTATGCTCAACATCTGCCCAATTTTAAGTGCTGCTCCACGCATTCTACATAGTGCAAGAGCCAAACGTTCGGCATTTTTTTCGGACAAAAACGGTGAAAGCGCAGATTGATTGCCTTGCGTAGTAGGCGTACCAAAGGCAAGCCTCTTGGCAGATTCCTGAAGTGTCCCCCACGCAAGACCTGCTCCTAGCCCAGCAAACCTACAATTTCATAATAACAACAACAAGCAATTGAGTTACAAGTAGTTAATGCAGATTCATCACAATTCAAAACAGCCAAACGCAATGCAACATATCACAGTGATGAAATTTCAATGAAAATAAATAACACTGACCCAAGAGCCCTAGAAAAAGGAGTTGCAGGAACCTTCCTCTCCCTCGGCCTTCGTTTCCTCAACGGCGACGGCGGAGGTTCCGGTGCCGGTGCCAATTCCCTACTCGCACCTTGATTAACCGTTTCAGCAGAGGTCACAACCTCACTTTTCTCCTCCTCCGCAGCACAAACATTTGCATCGGAAGCTTGCCGGTGATTTGCGTCGGAAGAAGAATAGGCAACATCATCAATGTTTGTTACAGTTGTTGTTGCCGGAGTGGAATGAGATTGAGAAGAAGGATTGTCGTCGGCGAAAAAAACAACGGAACTAGACGCAGCAGCGTGGTCGTGTTGTGTGGTGTTAGAGGAGGGAGGAGTATCGGGGAAGTGGCGAACCTTTCCCCTGGTGATGCCGGAGAGGTCGGTGGCGGAGACGAGAGTTTTCTTGATTAGGGTTTCGAAATCAGAGGTTGTGGCAGGCAAAGAGCGTTTCGCGAATTCGTTGGCGATTAGGGAGAGGCCGTTCAAGAGCCTTGTGAGGTCCCTGAAGGAGGCCATTGCTTTCTTCAGAAGCCAATGCTCGTTTTGAATTCATCAAACTAGGGAAGAGGATTCATTATCATTTTAAAATTTTATGCCTTTTACTTCTTAATTACAAAATTTTAATCTATTTTTTTCAAATACATTTCTTAATTTTAATTTGATTTACTATCTCAAAAATCATTTTAAACTATTATCTTGTATCTTTATCTATACAAATTACTTTTTTAATCATTTATCGTTTCTAATATACTTTTTTTTTTATCTTTATTCTTAAGAATTTCACTAATTTTTAGACAAAAGTTGTTTATAATTAACATTAAAACGAATGTTGAAGCCATGAAGTGTAAAACGTTACGTTTAAACCTCTGCACTGCATTGGCATTTGATCCTGATGGACGATTCAAAACAGCAGCAACGAAAGAAAAACTACCGTAAGAGAAGCGCTCCAACAGACAAAGATGAACTTCCTCAATCTCAAAGCAACAATGAATCCGACGACGAACGAGAAAGAAGGTTTCTCTCTCATTTCAATTCCACAATTCTAATAGGGAAAATTTTATATCAGGGTTCCGATTTCACTGAGCCAATTACATTGAACAGAATGGCATTGGAGGAAATTAAGCTCCTCCAGAAGCAGAGGGAAAGGAAATCTGGAATTCCAGCAAACCCTAGTTTGCAGGTGCAGAGTGGAACCGGCGGCGGTTTAGCTGCTAAAGCCGCCGAAAAGAACGACGGCGATGGCGGTGAGAAGGACGAGCTCGTTCTTCAAGACACCTTCGCTCAAGAGACCGCTGTTATGGATGAAGACCCCAATATGTGTGTAAATTATATTAATATTGTGTTTGTGGCTGTGGTTGTTGATGTTGTTGCAACTTGTTTGTTGAACAGGGTGAAATATATTGAGCACGAGTTAGCGAAGAAGAGGGGAAGGAAAATTGATGCAGCAGATCAAGTTGAGAACGAGCTGAAACGTGCTGAAGATGAACTATATAAGATCCCTGAGCATCTTAAAGTGAGTGTCTCCTCTTTATTGTTCTTTCTTTACTTTCTAGTTTATAGTTACTATTAAGGATATGAATTATGTTTATTATAGTTAGTGCCTGATACATCTTACTCTTCCAATGCGCATTGCCCTTTTCTTGGATTCATATCATCTTTCTTTTAAATATATGGTGTCCTGTCAGGTAAAAAGGCGAAATTCAGAAGAAAGCTCTACTCAATGGACTACTGGTATTGCTGAGGTTCAGCTTCCAATCGAGTAAGCGTTCTCATATTTGTTGTGATGGGCTGTATTGAATTATCTGTTGGAGAAGCATTTAATAATCCAGCATTTTCTTTCAAGTCAATCCTTGGCTATCTGTTATTCATCTGGGTGATAAATTGATCTTTATTTTATGATTACTATGGTAGCCTTTTGTAGACAGGTTTAAACTGAACAAAACATATAAATTTTATTCTCTGTTTGGTGCATTTTTAAAATAAATCATAGTGGGACATGGAGTTACAGATTGGTATAGTTTTTAATTCACAACAAATTCTAACTCAGTGCCTATAGTTGGAAAGAAACAACCAGATTTTAAGGATATTGGGTTTTCAACTGAAGCTTATATTTTTTTCCAATTTTTATATTTAAGATGGTTCATCTTGTCCTTGGTTCTTTGCTTTTTAACTGTAATAGTTTCTCTTATAAGTTGCAATTACCTGCTTGTCTTTGTCTAATTTTACTTTTATGAGTCTATTTATTGAGGAAGAAAAATGGTGATGTGTCTTAATGGGGTTTGATTCAATGTTTGCAGATATAAATTAAAAAATATTGAAGAAACAGAGGCCGCCAAAAAGCTTCTACAGGAAAAGAGGCTTATGGGTCGAACAAAATCAGATTTCAGCATTCCATCAAGTTACAGTGCTGATTATTTCCAGCGTGGCAGGGATTATGCTGAAAAACTTAGAAGAGGTTGCATTTCCTTGATTCTGTAATTTCAGAGTACATATGTATGTTGCTTGTTTGCTGTGTCATTGTCAGCCTTGATTTAGTTGTCAATGAATTAATTTTGTGGCATTTGCCATTATAGATAGAGGTTGACACTTTAAAGCATTCTGATTTCTGATTACTGACTGGAAAACCCCCCCAATTTGCAGAACATCCAGAGTTGTACAAAGATAGAAGTCACCAGGATGATAGTTCTGGATCCAAACAAAATGATTCCAGCACTGATGCAGCTGGAGCAGTACAGAGGCAGGCTGCAACTGATGAATTCATGTTAGAGCGCTTCAGGAAACGAGAACGTCACCGTGTAATGCGAAGATGACATGAATGCTCTATATATGGCATACTTTACCAGACATCAAAAGATTGGTGCAAGTGCATATGCTTGCTTATTCAAACTTAGCAAGAAGATCATTGGGCTGCTTGAGCGTTAATTTTTGTTGGTTCATACTTTTTTCAAGAACAACTGATAAGATTTATCAAGAATATTTTATTTTAATCAAAAGGCAGCAAAAGAATTGTGACGCTGACGGCACCAGGTTCCTTGTAACAGGATCTCTATGTATTTTACTGACATTCAAAATATTTTACTGACAGTTTACGATAAACCGCCATTTGAATCCACCAAAATCACTTTGTAAAGTAACTTAGTTGTGGTTTGTTTTTGATTTTGGATTCTCGTAATTAATTTGAATAAAAATATTTTTCACTAATCTATAATATACAACTTGATAATCCAAAATTAGGTTTGAATAACACATGGTGATGAAACATAACAGGTTTGGATGACATTAAGTAACATATTTGTTCCATTATGTAATCCTAAATTGGTTTTTATTAATTTCGAAATTAAAATTAAATCATTTATAAGTAAATCAGTTCAAAATTTGAAAATCAATTTTTTTTTGGGGAAATCAAAATTTTAATTGATTTCAATTATTTCAATTGATTTTAAATTTTCCGAGTCAAAAAATGAATCATTAATATAATAGATATACAAAATTATAAGTAAAACAATTATAAATCCTTAAATGCGGTCAATTATGATAAACTTAGGACATTAAAAATTCAATCATTAATATTATGCATTTACCTGATTTACGAAATTGAAAGCAAATCAATTTATAAATTTCAATTGATTTATTTATACATTTTTATTGGTGCATTGGTGTTCAATCATGTACAACAATCGAATCCATGTCTTGCTAAATTTACGTTTATATGGGTGCTTTAGACCGTAACCTTTGCAATCATATGAAGGCGATAATAACTGATAAAAATCATATCAGCTCCATACTTTAATTAATAATTACACGTATTGGTTGTATTTTTATTATATATACACCCCAGAAATTAAGCAGACAATAGAACAAAAGAAAGAGATGAAAGAAAAGAAGTGCATTTGGGTAGGAAGGAAAATTGTGGCTTCAATGGCGCAGCATTACAATAGAAATATGGTATACAAGACATAGTTTTAGTGCAGTTAACTTATGTATTGGGTGAGTGTTTTTTTATTTTTTTTCCTAAGGAATTTCTGTAATAGCATAAACATATAACGATCTTTTATTGAGTTTGGGAAGGGATGTGCACCGAGTTTGGGTGGAATGTTTGTTTGTGCCTGTTGTATATATTGGAATAAGGTCAGGGGATGTAGTTAGGAGGTTAATTTTTTTTTTTACAACTCATATCATATAGATTGAATCTCTGGTTGAATACTATCATTAGTTACATGATACTTGAGCATTTGTTTTGTAAATTGACAAGAGTTGATTCAGTGATAAGGGGATTTGAGCATCTATTGTTGCTACTGTGATGTGAAAACCTTGTTAGTGAATGATTTATAAGGATTTATGTAATTATTCAATGTTGAACTTTGATGTTTATGAGTTTCGGAAACCTAATTCATCTAAACTTTTCATTATTAAAAAAATAATGGCTTATACCAAGAAGGCAATGCTACTATAGATCACCACGTGTTTGACATTTTCACACAAAAAAATGTTTTATTTTCTATCTTTTTTTCATTTCCTTTTTTCTGGGTCATGAAGTACTTTGTTTCTTTGTGAGTTCATAACTGTATATGGAATTCAGAAACAACAAAAGGGAAAAAAGAGGATTAAAGTGAGAAGAGTAAAAGAGTGTCCAAACGTGCAAGAGCCACCTCCTTGACCATCTAGATACAATGGACGCTCTACTTTTCAACCTGGAGCATAAGTGCCAAGCTCCCTTCATCCATCATGTGCCAAACACTTTTGTGCCCAATTTTTCAACATCTAACAACTGTATTCTTGTACTTGAATTTTTATGCCTTTTTTTATAACTATATATTTTATGAAAAAAAAAAACGAAAATTCTTTTGTCCCTCCCTTATGTCAAAAGAAACGTGTAATAGTTAAATTCATGTAAACAAAAAAAAAAACCGCTACATTCGGAAGTGGAAAAGTTGAAATTTTCTTCAACCATCTACTTATAGAACATACAAAAATACTAAGGAAACTTCAGATAATTTCATCCAACAATGTTAGTCCAACATTTAAAAAGTCCGATATAAATATCATCCAATAATAAATAAAATAATGTTTGAGAAGGTGTCAGTATACATATTTTTACAAGTAGGTCAACCAATTAGAAATTATGTTAGGTATAACATTTTAAGTAGTAATTGTTGGAATTAAAAAATATATTATAAAAATAAATAAATTTATAATTCATGATATTTTTTTATTAATTGATTAACCATGTAAAAACTTTTTATACAGTAAATATACTATTGTTTTCATGTTAAATTATATAAAAAAAAAATACATATATAGAACCACATACTTCTCTAAAGAAATTGAGGGCCCATGGGAGGCAGGGCCTACCCCAATTCCTCTGCACACGTTACTTTAACTTATGATTTGAAACTCTTTTATGTGAGATTATATACACTTCAAAGTGAGTATCTAGCAAACGTGCAATAGAAGCAAAGAGAACATTATTAGCATGGACGAAGAGGGTGGTTCAAGAGTAAAAGCCAATAAGGATGAAGATCAAGAGCATGTTAAGTACAGAGGGGTACGTAGGAGGCCATGGGGAAAATTTGCAGCAGAGATTCGTGACTCAATGAGACAAGGTCAAAGGTTGTGGCTTGGAACATTCAACACTGCAGAGGAAGCAGCTAGAGCCTATGATAGAGCTGCGTATGCCATGAGAGGTCCCTTTGCAGTCCTCAATTTCCCTAATGAATACCCCCCTTTAGCAATTGGTGCTTCCTCTTCTTCTTCTTCTTCTTCTTCTTCTTCTTCTTCTTCTTCTTCTTCTTCTTCTTCTTCTTCTTCTTCTTCCTCCAATGCTTCTTCGGCTTCGGCTTTGGCTTCACCCTCTTCAAGTCATGTGGAAGGAAGTGGAAGGAGTGAGCAAGCAAACCAAGTGATTGAGTTTGAGTACTTTGATGACAAGTTGTTGGAGGAGCTTCTTGGTTACGAAGACAAAAATAAACCTGACAAGTGAAACATGTTGTTTGCAAATGTACTCCTAATATGTCAATCTCCACGTGACAGTGATCATATTTTCAAGAAAATTAAAAACATATCAGGTAAAGATTGACCGGGATTCGGTCAACAATAATTTCTCCCTAATATGACTAGAGAGAATGCATGTGTCACTTCTTTTTTGTGGATGAAACCATGCATGTCTTGAGCTAGGTGGCTTTCTTCTGGTTAATTATATAAACTGTCATCTCCAAATTTTAGCATTCAGGAGTGATCAAATAAGAATTTTCAATGCTTTTTGTTTGTTGTCCCTCTCCTTTTCTAAGAAAGTTTCTTTTATTTACAGGGCAATGATATATGTTTTGGACCAACAAAACAATTGAGTTACGTTGGACTCTTGCTTTTTCTCCAAAGCTCCATTTCTTAAATTTTTTTGTGCTTCAAATATGTACCATTGAAATGTTAGATGTTTGATAGCTAGTTATATAATGGTAGGTTATTCAAAATAAATTAAGCTACTTAAGCTGCTGAGAAAATGTCTTTTTTGAGCTTGCTTACACTGCTATAGTGGATTTTACTTTAACTCGTATATTCCTTTCATACTGTTTTACTCAAACCCGTACTATTGCTCTAACTAATTAAATAGCACGAACAAATTACTTGTGATACAGCTAAATACTAGTTAATATGCATCAGCTCAATAGTTAGATTTACAGCAATTCAATAAATTAAGCTAGATTCAGTTCCTTACGTTAGACAATTAACATGATAAAGATTTTTCCTTAAAAACATTGATAATTTGTTTGTCTACATAAACTAGTAATTAAGGCTAAGAGTAAAAGTAACTTTCACAAATGCAAATCTGTTCACAAAATTAAACCACGCATATATTGCATCTACCAATGGGCCAGTGCCGTGTCTAGTAACTTTGAAAGGGGGGCAGTCGCCTCCCTAGTTTACCAAATGTTCTCGAGGTAACACTGCAGTAGTTTTACTCTTAATTTGCATTGTTTTTAATTGCTTTTCAAAGATATATATTATAGAATTTGGATTGATTATTTGATTTTAATTGCCTTCTCTCATTAGAAATATACGTCAGGCAATCATTTTGTTTTGAATTTCTTTTAATCTGTTTTATAAATGATTTTATTTATTGTTAATTAAGAATTTATAATATTTAAAATTTGGTTGATAAATTAACTTTAACAATGATAAATTAATTCTTATAATGTAGTTGAAGCATCACAATTTAAAGAGTTCTTTATTTTTTTTAAGAAAAGAGAAAGAAGTCAATAATTTTGATTTTTCTTGTTATATTTACTTTCATAAAATATATGATTTATTTTTTATTAAACTAAATTTCAAATAATTATAAAAATTAAAATTAGCCATTATTGATTTTCTTTATTATGTGTCAAATTTTCTCCCCCTAATAAATTTGTTTGGTTCCGTCCCTGCTTAGGCGAATTTTATAGTTAAGTTTTCTTTTCTGTGTTTTCAATCTGCCACTAAGCTATTGAAGTAATAAGTAGGAAGTTTAAACTTGTAAGTTCACCAAGACTCAACTTCTTGATATTCTTTTTGATTGATTAGTGTGAAAGCTGAAATTAAAACTCATAAGATCGATTGTTCAAATTTTCGTGCATGCTGCAGAAAAAGAAATGGAGTTTTCCATGATAAAATTGATATTCATGAATTAATGGATGCTTCCATGAATTATTCATGAGATTGATATTAATAGACTAATTCAAAATCCTTTACTATCCTCTCTCATGAATCATCTTCCTTTTCGTTGTATATAATTATACATGCTTTTTCTTCAAAGGGAGTTTACTAAACAAAGAAGAATTTCATTCTAATTAACATGTGATTTAGCTTATACATAGCTTAATTCACAAACTATAAAAACTAGACAAATTAAACAAGTTTTAAATATCTTGGTTCATTTCAATTTATCTATCTCTTAATGGTGTATACCCGCGCGATGCGCGGGTCAATATTTAGTTATGACAGTAATGTTCCATCATTGTTGTGATGGTGAGATGGAAATGCGACTTGTGTTGTGAGTTGATTTCGGGTTATGTGTTGTATAAGCAGGTGCAAAATTGTTTTCATTAAATGAAAATGCAATGTTGCTGATTGTTGAGTTGTTCAATGGCATAATTGAACTCTCAATGCGTTAGTTACTGGAAAGGATAAGTGGTTGTGAGATCAACGTTAGGAATTGAATTTAAATATATACTGTTGGATATGATGCTTGAGTCATGAAATATTTTTGGGGTTTGAGTGCATGGTGAATGGAGGTTTTAAACTCTTGTTCCATCTACTAGTTAAAGCATTAAAGAATTGAAATACAGTCTATTTTAAAGAAGTAAGATAGATGAAACATGAATTGAAGGAAGATAGATAGAGCATGAAGAATTGAACTGTTGCACTAGTTGCTGAATTTTGGACAACAATTGTCTTATTTTCAAATAATTCGTTTTAAATCTACCTTTTGAAATAGGCCAAGCCCTTTTACATTCTTATAGTTATAAATGTCATCTTTTAAACCCTTACATTTCAAGAATATTTGGTGAATTTATTTGTGGGACAGGTTCAATGTGTCAAGGGGCAGGATAACATGTACTATCGATTTTGTTTGGGTGCATTTGAGGTTCAATGTGGTTCCCTCGTTTCAATATATCTTAGAGGTGTCTAATTGTAACTCTGTTCAAGTGTCATATTAACTATTTGAATATACTTGTGAATTGGAATGAAGAGAATGTCTCCCGTATTTTAACATGGCCTTATAAGTGTCTAGTTCACACCATGAGTTTGGGGAAGAGAATCTAAATCTTCGCAAAATATGTACTTGGGAAGGGTGATAAATTTTAAATGTGATTAATATTTCAACCAAAAATTAGTATCATAATTGATCAAAACAATTAAAACTTGTAAGAATAAGAATACTTTTAGACATAGAAGAACCTAAAACATTAATTAACGGTCATACCAAATCAAAAAATAGGTGTTAAACCACACATGTGTGTTTGAAAAATATAACAAAATTGTAATGCAATGGATACATGTGTATATTGCTGAATTGTATTCCTCTTGTATTTAACCTTATACTATTTGCATTCGCGGGAACACTCTATATGGAATTCCTTGATGTCCTTGCATTTATCCTTATATGATAATGAAAATTATATTTAAGTTTTTTTTATATTTGACTGTTATTTTTTTATAACATCTATTAAATCTTTCATTTTTTTCTTCTTTTATTTTTCTTTTTATTTCAAACATTGTATGCAAAAAAAATATCATTGGCCAAAAAATAATATGCATAAGTTACATAAAAAAGGATTTTTTGACATCCAATAAGTATGTTAATTAGATGTTTGAAATTTATGAGTGTTAAAAAATAAGGACTGATAGCATATATTAAACATTTTCTGAATACAACATATCGGGGTATAAATATTAAATTGATAAAATTAAAAAATAATTTAAGAACTCTTTTTACAAATTAAAAAATATTAGGTTATAAATTAAGTAAACAAGACAATTTTTTTAAAATAAGTCAAATCTAAACTTTTAATTAGCATTTAAATAAATGACTTAAACTTAGGTCATTCATTTTTTTCATAAATCAAACTTAAATTTTTAGTGTTTCACTCTATTCTATTCATTTAGATCTATATCAACAAATAATTAATCTTAATTGAATGATATAATTTAGAAATAAATTCATCACATGTTACATCTACTCATTTTGTGATTCCAAATCAACAAACTTAGTTCCTGCCAAGAAAAAAAGCGCAGTGCCAATAAATCCGTGAGAGATTATTTGTAAAATAGGTGCCAAAAATGTTATTTTGGAATCAATCAACAGCCATTACTTTAGCCATAGAATCAAACACCCAGAAACGACAGTGATCATAGTCAAAATGTTCAGTTAGTCATTTGGAAATTGTACAGAAAAAGGAACCTGCACCCTTGTCCCCATGCAAGAGGGAATTAAGGCGTCTTCCTTCCATTTTCCTTCACATTATGCAAACATCATTGGCTATGAAAACCCTTTGCCTTTACATGATATATATTACCATATAAGCCATCACTGGCTTGAAGAAATGCAAATAAAGAAAAAGAATATAACAAGGCAACTCGGCCCTGAGATTTTTAGTGTTTTGGGTAAATTTAATAAATTATGTCTCGTAATCATGTAAAAATTATTTTTTATTTTTTGTGTAAAATTATTAATAATTTATTTATAATTAAGATTATTTAAAATATCATTTTTGTTCAATGTTTTGTTCATAATTTATCAATTCATTTTCTTAAAATTGATCTTTTGTGGAGAAGTTGAAATATCACTCATTAGTTGTCTAATTTCTGATCATTGTTTCCCTGAAACAAATTATAGATAATTATTTCATTTTTATATAATTTAACTTTTATAAACTTTTTATTTTAATATTTATATAGGGTATAGACAAAAAAATGGTGTCCTTCTAAAAAAGGGACTCAGCAACCACCCTCAAGGCCACCGTTGTAACAAGGTAAAATTGAGTGTTAAACCTAGAAATAAAAATATTAGCGCTAGTATCATGGATGATGTTGCCAAAAAAAAGAAAAGCTAGTGGCGTGATAAACCTAAATTTGAAAGAAACTACAAAAACTAGTCAAGTATTGGACGGGAATATAATTTTAAATTATTGATTTTTAAATATATAAATATTTGATATAATAAAATTATTAAAAGATATATATAATTAATTAACTTAAATATATATTAAAATATGAAATAATTTAGAATATATATATGTAAAAAAGACACGTATAGTTCATTTTTAAAAACTTATAATTTAAAAATTTAAATTTAAGTTGAGGATGAAATATGTGAAAAAAAATATATTAAGGTTATATTTTTTTCCATTTTTTCTTAAAAGATAATTTAAAGTTAAAGCACAAATAAGAGTTTTGAAAATAAAGTGGAATTTTTTTAGCAATTTCTATACTTTTTAGTTTTAAAGTTTCTTTCAAGTTAAAATTTATTTGTTAAAAAACATATTTAACACTAATTATTTCACACAATAGAATAACATATTAAAAATACTTAAATGAAATTAATTTTTTGTTACAATAATGTAAAATTAATTTAATCAAGATAATTTATTTTGATGAAAGAAAATATAAAAAGTGTTACTATATATATATATATATATATATATATATATATATAAATTTTTTAAAATGTCAACAACAATTTTAATAAATGTAAGTAATGCTAAACATGTCTTAAAAATATTCATTATTAATTAACGGATTTTTAATTATTAATCATAAAATATAAAATATTTAAAAAATTCTATATATTTTTCAATAGTATTTTCAGAAGACAAAAAATAATATATTTAAATACTTCGATAATGTATGTTTATATGAAATATTATTTAATAATAATAAAAAAAGTATTGTATAAATATGTTGTTGTAATTTTAAATTAAAAAATCATATCTATAAATTTAAAAATATGATATCTAAATTAAATTTAAAGAGTAAAAAATATAGATAATTTAAAATATTAAAAATTATTTAACTATATTATTTACTCTTTGCTTTTCTGGAATGTTCTTTTATTCCATGTAGTGAATATGGTTAAAAAATTTAACTTTAAGAGTATAAAAAATAATTTAATTAATAAAAATAATTTTTATAAATATTTTATTATATACAATATTATTTAAATAAATTTAAGTGTTAGTTATATAATTTAAATACTTAAAAGCTCCTATATTATTGTTCAATGACATTTTTAAAATATAAAAATAATTTATCCAAATAAAATTCAATAATGACAATGTATATTAAAAATTATTTTATAAATAATCGAAATAGTTTTAGTAAATATATCATTGTAATTAAGAATTAAAAAACGACATCCAAAATTAAATTTAACAAATAGAATTATAAATATTCTGAAATATCAAAATTTTATTTAATTATATTATTTACTCATTTCAATAAATTGATTAAGGTGAACTATATTTTCGTTATGATTTATAATTTAACCGAACCAAAGAGATTATTGATTTCTAGTAGAACAGGTCAAATTCAGTCTTATTTAATAATGAAGCCAATGACATATAATTGGACTAATTTGTTGATATTTATTAATTAAGCAATCTAATCCGAGTAAACCCGACTATAATCAAGTTGATTCTAGTTCTCTTAAAAAAAATGTTGATTCTAGTTGGGTAGTTTGGGTTAATTTATTAAAATAAATATAATATATTTTAGAAACAAAAATATAATAATAAATGAAAAGAATGGCGTGCCTAAATAGTTTAACTCATTCAAAATTAAGACATTTAAATATGTGAAAAGTAGCTAAACAATAATCATAGACAATCTAACCACAATCAAAATGACTCTGTATATTATGCAAGAAGTTTAAAATGACTCACAAGTAAACGACTTCAACTTAATCAGTCAGAAATTAGTCATGTTATCAAATACTCAAATGCATGCCTAAACTACAAGTCCAACTATCATAAGAAAAATGCATACCTCATATTGATAAAATTAGAATAATTATTATTTTATGAGAAAGGGTGAATTTATTCTAAGAATAATAATATATTCTTTTAAAATTACGCTTTATTTCTATTTTTTATTATCTTAAAATCTAATGATTGTAATAAACAATTAATCCAAATTATTAGATTTTAAGAAAATTAATTAATGATTAAGATGTTAGAGTAACTTAATCTTTTCTCTTATTTTATTATTAATATTATATGTATATCAAATTGGATCAAGTTAATTGGTTTTGAATCTCATTAACTCATACCAAACTCAACTATAATTAGGTCAGTTAAAATAAATCTAAATTAATCTAATGATTCAATTCAACTCGCTATAATATAGTCCGGTTGGATTTGTGGAGTTTGCCGGTCAATCAAAACCTGCTTATACTCCTATTTTAAGCTAGAAAAACACTCTCTTTACTAAACTATAATTAATGGTTTATAAAAATAAGTTGCCTATTTTTTTAAGAGTTTTTTCCCCCAAATATTTGGCGCAACTTCTTCTTTTAAGGAGAAAATAAAGTTGAAAAAAGCTAGGCCTAACATACTATAAGCCACTTTAAAAACTGCATATATATATATATATATATATATATATATATATATATATATATATATATATATATTAATAAAAAAATTTAATAGAGAGAAATAAATTGTTTGATATTGAATATCTGACATTTAATACAGCTAATATTTACAAAGTTTTATGAGAGAAAAATCGATAAGTACATAAACATGAAACAAATTAGTAAGGACTTGATATGATATAAATTAAGAAAATATGATAATTATATAAGAAAAAATTATTTATAACTCTAAAAGAATTAGAAATGAGTCGATAGTGAATTGAGAATTTAAATGTAAAAGAAACTTCAAAACAGAAAAGAAAGCACGTTTTTAGTGAAGGAATTTGCGTTAATTTAGTGATAAAAAATATTAAAGAAATTATATATTTATCTGAAAAATAAAAAATATATTATTTTTAAGAGTAAATACTCTAATTTATTGTTAACTGTTTTGTTAATATTTTTTTAATGAAACTAAGATAGCAGAATGGGCTTTCTCCGTAGCTGCATGCATATGTGAAAGTCTTAAATTTCAAAGATGCCAATTGATTGGTGGGCTAATGTTGGATGTTGAAAGATCCATCAAATAAAAGTATATATCCATACTATTCGGAGGACTATTAAAAGATTAGCTAAAATCTTAGTTTGGTGACATTGGGACAATGGGGGAGTGCATCTTGATCATTCAATGTACCCAGTTCCAATTGTGATTATTGAAAGCTATGTATGCTACTATGTTCTACGGATAATGATTCCTCATCAGAGACTAAAACAAACAACAATTTGGTAGACAATTCATTCATGCCTATAAGGGCCAAGATAAAGGGTCATTTTCATTTTGGCTTTACATTTGTAGCCATGCATGATCTATAATTAAACCTTTCACATTAACCCTTTGCAGCCAAAACTAAGAAGATCCAGAAATTCACTTACGGGTAAGTATGTAAATAACTATAAGTTCAAGAAACATATACAACCAAAAAGAAAATAAATATAAGATATATAGTACATATTATTTGCATTTCCGTAATTCAAATCAAAAGCACAAGATTACCCCTTTTAAATTTTACATATTCAGTAAGCATTTAGTGCATTTTGTCATTGAATTGGCTAAAAGGATCAAATTAATTATCAAATGTATAGGTAGAAGAAAAATGATTTAAAACGAAAAGATAATAAACAGAAAGCTTTGAAAATGTGGATAAAAAGTTATTTTCAATGCTATATTTTTCTCATTTTGTTTGCTTCTTTTTTTCCTTCTACTAAAGGGTACGTACTTCACTACTTCCTAATCTCAGCTGGGACATACAAAACAAAGAATAATTTTGTCAATAATTTTTCTCAATTTCTTTTGTAATAGAAAAAAAAAGGAACAATGGATAAACTAAACCTAATGTTAGAAAAAACAAAATTAATCGGACTAAGTCCAAATTACAAAACTAAACATTACCCCTAAATTAATCCAATCCATTTTACTGCCTCTAAATTAATGAGACATAAATATACATTTGCATATACCATTTACTTTATTCATTTAAACATTGACTTGTACTTCTACTTCAAACCCCTACCTTTACCCTCGTAAAAAATCCCATTCTCATCTCAAAGAAAAATACATTCTCAGTGGGTCTCTACATCATCTGGGTTCAGCTAGAAAAAAAAAAATCTAATTTTCTTATAAATTTTCTCACTTACTAAATACAGAAAAAAATGTATTTTAGATTTATAAAATCTTAAATACATTCAAATTTCATTTAATAAAAATATTATAATGATTAGTAAAAAAATAGTTTCAAGAGGATTTATATATCACATTATACCTTTTTGTCAACATATCTACATTACAAATGCAGATCGTTTAGAAGATTAGGCATATAGATTTAAGTAAAGTCAAGCGTCAATTAGACGAATAGCGCAAGATGCTAGGAGTGTAGGTAGCTATCATTCTTGATGACAAGTTTTCGACCTGAAGTAAACTGAAAACAAGTCAAGCAGATAACACCTTCGAAGATTGTAGAAATTTGTGATCAGGTCCCCTATAATCTAATTCTGGAATTATGCAATGTTTATAGAAGTTCAAATTGATTTGAACACCTACAGTTGTTGACATATTCTCATTTAATCATGACCTCACTTTTGCCACAGTTCTCATTGAACCTAAGAATTTAAACAATTTTATTGATGAAATCTGTTAATTTTGCTGATGGGAATCAGAAAGTGAGTTACAAATTCATGAAGTAGCATTGTACATCTATATGCCGACGACCTATAGTGATGCAACAATTGTTGTAGTCAAACGTCTTCTGTTAGTTTTTTGCCAAATACAAAATTTAAACATCAAATAACCACCTTCATGCCATATCAAATAACCACCTTCATTCTATCTATATTTGATATTTATTTCTTTCACATAAAAAAATAAGAAATTAAAATTAAAATCTAATTATAAACATTTATGAAATTATTAATATTATTGTCTCTAATGTGGTTACTTTTATTATTATTGTTCCTACCATCATTAATGTCATATCAATAATGATAAAGATGATAATAATAACAGAGATAAAAATCATAGCAATAACATTGATTGTCTCCCAAAATGTTATTTATAATTTAGTTTTAATTTTGATAATTTAATATTTTTAATCATCATAAGGATTGTTATTATTTGTTCTAGTATTCTAACAATGGACCAAAAAACTGTTCTCACAATGACCAAATATACTAATAGGAGTCACTCCTTATATATGTTTGCACACATCTATTTAGATAATCATTTTTATATGAGAAAAATAAATATGAATCATATAATCATTCATGAGAGTCAAGATCAGGGATATTAAAAAAAAATCTTCATTTTAATTATTAAAATATCTCACTTTTACTAACTTATAATTTTTTAATAAAATATTTATTATTTTTACACATAAAATTAAAATTAATTTTTATCTTAAATGATAATAACATTAACTGTTATCATAAAACAATAAACACATAATTAATTTTATATAATTTTATTTTAATTATCATCTTAATCATTACAATAATAATAACAAATACAACTAATTTTGTAGTACTAATTAACCTTAATGATTATTATAATTATTATAATAATGTAAATAAATAGTTATTATTTAAATGATTTTTTGATTAAATAATAGTGTAAAATTATTTTATTGAATGCATACATATTAAACTCTAAAAATATAAATACTAATCATTAGATTTTATTTAAATGAAAAAAGATTATAACACACGTCATGATATTTTAAAGTTGGTTAGATAAAGTTAAATCTTTCCGGCTGTTAAAAGAAAGCCGCAGACCCACCAAGATGTCATTGCCTGAGCTTTTTCAACCATTTTTTCCACCAAAATCTAAACACAGCTAAAGACACGCTGCTTTCAAACAATTGCAACGAAAACTATTAAACTAACATATATACATGACTTACCATAATATCATCCTTACAAGTTACAATAAACCATTAATGAGAGTGAAGTGACATAAAATTGACTTAATTAACGTAATTTTCTTCCTGAAAAGGATTGTTGATATACATTATTTTAATTTCTTTCATTTTTCTTTCTTAACCTACTTTACAAAAATATCAAAATCTGTTGACTTACATATTTTATATAAATACTTAATTACACTTCTTACTTTCAATTTTTTATTTTTTAACAAAATTTATTTCCAACAAATTAATTTAACATATTTTATCTTTAAGTTTTTATACACTCGATGATGGATTAATTTTACTAGCAAATCATTTAACATTTATGTGTCACTTTTTCAGCAAATTTTTAACAAGAGGGAGTGACAATTTATTTTTATTTTTTTGACAGAACGCTGTGACTTGACAGAGTAATAGATACTGGGTAAGATTATGACATTTTTTAGAGACTGTTGGGAACATAAATGACTATTTTTTTTATAAATAAAAAATAAATGAAAGATATCTTTTAACGCATCGACGTGGAAGGATCCAGTTTGATGCTATTTTATTTTTGGCGTTAATAGGGTTCATCATAACTGAGAATTTACACTGACAGAAACATAACAATATATTTATAAATGTAAATGACGTAATAAATTGAGGTCACCTAGAATGTCCTTAGCTTGACAAGGACTACGTTTCTGAACTGGTGATCTTGACCCGTGTGTTCTTTCTTTTCATTTTTTTTATATTTTTATTTAATATTATAATAATTAATATTTTTCATTAAAATACTTACAATTTTAATAATTTATATATTATTATTTTTCTATTTTTATTATCATTAACTATACAAATTAAACTATAAATAAAAAAATAATTAATATTATATTTAATTTTGAAAGTGAGAGACAAATAAAAACAAAAAAATTATTAGTTAGCACAAATTTTCAGATTTTACCTACAATTGCCAAAAATTACCTAAATTCCTTTTAGGTACATATACATTATTTTTTTTAAAATATAATATGTTATATTTTTGTTTTAATTATTATAAGTTTAGACCAAACTCTAACGTACTTTAGGGGAAAAAAAGCAACACACTATTATTTATTTAAGTAATTTTAAAAGATCATTAAAACATATTGTTGGTCCGAATAAAACTGAATTTAAAATATTTAAATAAGATTTTGAATTCAAGTATTATGAATAAAAAATATGATTAGAAGAAAATATCCGATAAAAAAGAATTAAACAAATTTTTCAATAAATATTAATTATCTACAAAATAGTGGATAGTTTGCATTGATAACATGTTCACCCAAAAAAGGTCAATTTTATGATTTTGTATTTTTATGTCCAATGTATAATTTTACATTTACAAAATTTTAAGTGAACTCATTTTAATATTATTTTTTTGTTAAAATATATTTTGGTCTCCTATTTTACATAATTCACAATTTTAACTCTTACAAAAAAGATAAAGGCATTTGGTCATTGTTGATGAATTGGAAAGTGCATCAATTTGTCCCAAATAATAAAGTTAAAATGAAAGTTCGAGTGTCGAATCCACATAAATTTTGTTTGTACTTAGGTAGATGAATTTTATTAATAATAGAGGTTAAAGAAAATTGATTTGAAAAGGTTATGAAAAAAAAAATTAAAATTGACAGAAAATTAAATCAAACAAAATGAGAAATTAAATAAGAAATTAAATTGATTAATTGAAGACATAAAAATTAGAGAATCCAATAATATTGTAGAAGTAAATTCAAAAGATGAGAATGCTAGAAACTTAACCTACCAAAGTTACCCTTTGATGTAATGTTAAGGGTTTTTCTCTATTTATAAATATTCCAATTTACATCTGCATATACTAATATACTCTAACTTTGGTCTCCTGCATGAAAGAGCCTAATTTATCTATTTTATAACGGGCTAAACAAAAATAAACATATTCCTAGTGATGACTTTATTTAAATATTCTTTCTCAGTTCTATTAGAAAATAACATTTTCCAATGTTACCTGTAAAACTTACTATACAAATGGGTGATCAAGTCTTAAACAATAATATTAAGCACAAGAAAGGATAATGCAAATGTAATATTATTACATAGATAGGAAGATAAATTACATCAAGAGTAGTTGACTGTCAAGTTTCCAACAAAGGGGGATTAGTCTCTCATTGTCATGGAGGCTTTACAATTGCAAGAGAGAAATATTTAGTAAAGAGGAAGAAGATAGGAAAGGGAATTGAGGGGATGAATGAGTGTGAATGTTTGTTTCTCCTTCTTCTAACCTTTGCTTTCTATAAGGAATTATATTTTCTTGAAATTTCTGCATGTCTTTTTCTTCTCTATTCTTCTTTTGTAGGTACAGATTAGCTTAGTTAAGTGGGCTTGTGAATTAGCTTGCTTTTCTTAATTAGTCTTGTTTTCCTAAATTAACCCGCTTTCTTAATTAGTCTATTTTTCTTAATTAACCCTATTTTCCTTCATTAATATGTTTTTCTTTAGTTGCCAAAAAGAAAATGTCACAGGGAGGCAAAATACTCCAAAAAGGCTTCAATGGTGCACCAAATATAGTAAGTAAATTGGGAAATTTGTCCTATAAAATATAATGACACACATAAAGATATTAATAAATTATATCTAGTTATCCTTCACAAAAGATCTTATTCATAATGTTCTTTAAAACTATTATAATTTGAACTTCGAGGACCAAGAAACCTCTCTAACATAGAGAAGAAGGAGAGAAAAAGAGAAAATTATATTTGCTTATTATTTCATGTATGATTCTTTACAAACTTTTATATCTCCTGAGATTGAGATCTAACGGAATTAGTAGAGTACAAGCATATTCCAACTGATTCTAGAATATTCTAAACTCTCTAACAGCAGAAGTTGTTATGTGCTTCCCACTTGCATGCATAGCTCTACCCGATTCCCACGTAATCCTCCACGTACGTTGGAGCTTTCGTTTTCCTCTTGGGCCTTTCTTCACGCTGCTGTCCATTTACTACCTGCAACCCCTCTCCATTATTCGTAACAAAAATCATTACAATTTAGATCATATAAGAATTAATATAAATTATAAGAACTTCAGCATAAAACTGGGGTTCTAAGAAATTACGAAATTAAAATTAGTAACATGCAAAAATGTAATCGACTAAAGAGTACTACAAATTATTCATTTTTTATCAATCTTACCTTTTCCCTGCTCTTGGGCCACGAAGCTGGGACTTTATACCCTTTGAGAAGGGGAAACAAATTGTGCAGACTAGTCTTAGAACAATGCCTTTCCCTGTGCTCCATGTGCCTTACTTGAGTTCAAAGCTTAATTTCCTTTTGATTATCCAAACAAGGTATAAAATCATTTTAATATGACTTTTAATATATTATGATTAGTTTATTTTAAAAAAAATCCATTATTCATAAATAAATTATGTTTTAAAGAATGTTGACATTTAGATAATAAACTAATATAAAGAAGACATTAATAAATATGGTTCAAAGGATAACTTACTAGTATTTCTCAAGGGGATGAAAAGCAAATTTAAATTGAAAGATAGAAATCAAAAATGAAAATTTGGAATTGTTTTCCTTTTTAATCAAAGACTTTGCATGCATGAAAGACTGCTTAAATGATCAAAGTATTCATTTTGTTGTTGACTAGAATGCAAGATTTTCAACACAAGATATTATTGAAAGACACAAGCTGAGGATCATTGGCTTACCTCAAGAGATTGACTCTTTTGAATCTTCTTAGTGGGAGTCCTCACGGTAACAAATTCCTCAACTGCAATTGAGTGAATGCCTGTACAGTGGCATTACAATCAATCTTGGTCAAGTCAGCTTTAATAGCAACTGCAGACCCCTGGGCATCAAGCAAATGTATATAAAGTGAATTGAAAACTCATGTATCATTATCAAAGTAATACAACGTAAACCTTTATGCATGCTTGACTGATACTATATGATATACAGGTGAAGAATGTTAAAATAAGAAAGCTAGATAAGATATATGAACATAATATATGCTTATTCCACAGTTATAAGATTGATTAAGTAGCTGAATAGATAAGAAAGGAGAGAGAAGCTACCGATTCGAATTCTTTACACTAATAAAACTAACACATTGGCTCATAAAAAAATGTGCTTATTCTATTATGGCTGAATATAATAAGTGATTATTTATATACACTTAGGATCATTTTGTTTAAACTTAAATAAAATAATTTTAAAATAAATGTTTTTTAAAAAGTAATTTTTTAATAAGCAGATAAGATTTGCTTCTTAAAATAAGTAGAAAATTATTTTTTCTTAAGTAAAAATAGTTTAGACAAAAACGTTATAAGAAAAAAAAAGTTATTTATCTTATTAAAATAAATATATTCTTTTTCAATAAATAAATTTAAATAAACTGATGCTTAATCATTAAACACGTGAATCAATCCCTACGAGAGATTGTTTTATTTTAATTAATGGTCTTGAATTTGTATCATGTATAACGATAATAATTGCGTTTTTGTTTAAGCCTCTTTGATCCACTTATGAAGCATAATTGCGTCAAAAAGTACTCAAAAGCAACAATTTTTTGCTTCTGTGATGCGTGTCAAGCTGCTGGTGAGGATGAGAATTAAAAAATGTTATAAATTCACAGAGAAAGAGTTTTGACATTTATAATAATCCTGGGAGAGTATAATCCTGACATCCTGGGAGAGTATAAAGCGATCCGATTTGGTTGCCTTCGGATAAAACGCTTATTAAAGAGCTTATCTATAAAATTAAAATTCAAGAGCTTATTAAAGAGATTTGTAATTCATATTACTCAACCCAACATGTTAATTCGAATTTAAATAACTAATATTCTTACTGAACTCATATATAAAGAAAAAAAATTATTTTATATTTTTGAATTTAAATACAAGCAAATCTAAATCTTCTCTTATTTAATGATAACATTCCTAAACATCATTTATTTAATTATAATTCTATTTTCAAATGATTTATTTTATTTGTGATATCAAGTTCTTATGAAGAATATTTTAAGAATAACTTTATTTTTTATCTGAGATTAGTAAGTTAAATTATTTTAAGTAACTTTCTTAATCAGTGTGAAAGAGATTGTTATTTTTAATCTTTCAAATAAAAATTTGCATTATTTATCCATCAAATTTGAAAAAAGCTCATTTTAGTTCTTTCGTTAGAACTTAAGAAACTAAAAAAAAATATAAATTTTTATTTGATGGGAGAGACTAATTTTTTTTTTTTTGAATTTAAGAGACTAAAAAAATATAAATTTTTATTTAGGAGGAAAAATATATACCTCATAATTTAAGCTCATTGTGAAAAGGATTACTACTTTTATAAATTAATTTGTGGTGATTTTATAAACATAATAGTATGGTAATTTTATAATAGTCTAAATGGGAATTTTATGGTAATTATTAATTTATTTTTACTCCAAAAAATAAAAGTAAGTGTAGGAAATTGGGAATGGAGATAGCCAACGGTATAACCCCTCACAAATACTACGAGTCAAGGAGATACCCCAATTGATCCTATCTCTTTCCACACACCCTCCCCTCCGCTAACTGTTATCCCATTGGCACTAAGCCTTTAGCCGCCACTTTTATCATGGCTTAGCGTCATCCAATTGCATAAAGAGTGATGATATTAATGAATAATTATAGAGTCTCATGATTTATTAGATTAAAGATTAATTTTAATTAGAAAAAATCAAAGAGTCTTATTAAATAAATTGTTCCATCATATATAAATTTAACGATATTTTACATCATTTTGAATCAATCCTTTTGGCCTAATAGAGATAGCTTTTAGAAAAATGATTAGCCTTTCACCCCTTAATAAATTAAGGTTTAAATTTCCAAAAAGATAATCACAATTATTGTTCAATCATGTAATCCTACATCAATATATTTTCATTATAAAAGTTTTATTAATGACTATAATTTGTTTAATATATCATTTAATTTCATTTATATTTTAATATTCAGACTCAAACTCAGTCAAGAAGGAGAGATGTGCTGTGTTAGACTCTGGACGATCAAAATAAACCTCACCATTGTAATAATCATATCATCGATCTCGCTTACATATATATACTTCTCTTTATAATATATAAAATATAAATCTTTTTTTTATTTGTTGTATAGTATCTTTATCTATCTAATTAAATTAGCATATCATATTTGACACATAATTTGCTGTGCCTATTTAAGAGAAGAGTGGGGGAGGTTCTCCAAAACTAATAAAAACAGAGTAACTCTGTTATACTCTTCTCGAGTTCCCTCCAAACACCCAACACTTTGAATGGATTGTTCCTCCGTTCTCCACTCATCAAACTCCTCATTCTTCCCCTTCAACGAAAACGACCCCGAAGAGATGCTCCTCTACGGCATGATCACGTCATACCAAGAAAAAGTGATCATCAAAGAAGAGGAAGTGAACTCAGAGGAAAACAACAACAAGAATAAGAAAAACAACAACAAGAGCAGCTTCCGCGGCGTGCGGAGTCGCCCGTGGGGGAAGTTCGCGGCGGAGATAAGGGACTCCACGCGGCACGGCGTGAGGGTGTGGCTTGGGACATTCGACAGCGCCGAGGCCGCGGCGCTGGCCTATGACCAAGCCGCGTTCTCCATGAGGGGCTCCGCCGCGGTGCTCAACTTCCCCGTGGAGAAGGTGAAGGAGTCATTAAGAGACATGAATTGCACTCTCTCTCAGCTTGATGGGTCTTCTCCCGTCGTGGCCTTGAAGAGGAGACACTCCTTAGGACGCAAAATGGCTGCTAAGAAGAAGAAGGTGGAAGAGACTCATGGTGATGTTCGGTTAGAGAATGTGGTTGTGTTGGAAGACCTAGGGGCTGAGTATTTGGAACACTTGTTGATGATGTCCTCTCATGATACTACTAGTTGTTCTTGGTGAATCTAATTATGTACAAGTAGAACCATTGTTTAATCTTTCATGAGTTGCAACAATTTCTTTTTCCTACATGTTTTTTTCTTTAAAAGCAATTCTGTTTGAATCTTGATTTATCATGTTGCAGAAAATTAACTTGAGCTATTAATTGTTTAGTTAATATATCCTATGTACTTTTTTCAGTGACCATGGTCATTATGGTCATTGAATTTTTCTTTATAGGATCTTAGAGTTTAAAGCTTGGATAATTTGTACCGAGTTATCTTGGTGGCACCCATCTCCTATGTTCTTTTGTTCTTGTATTTTATCATTCAACATTTATTTTGGTGGAAAGAACATTTGTCATAATGTACGTTACTGATGTTAGAATGATCATATAATATATATTTATAGTTGATCTTTTCGTTTTTCCCTAATATGTAATGTGACCTTTTCTTTTTAGCTGTCTTGTAAAGATGAGCATACAAGGAATATCAGTACTTGTGTGTAAATTAATTATAGAATATATTACACTTGTCTCTTTTGGATAAATATATAAATTATTACAACTCTCTACTTATTGTTTTAAAAAACTCAACTGAGCTTCCCAAATCTTTTTTTCTTCAATACACTTGATTTAACTGGCTTACTTTAAACGATTACTATTGAATTTAACACTTTTTAATAGGTATACACTAAGAACATGCTTGGGAGATAAATTTTGAAAAAAATAATTGAAAAAAAAAGGTTTTAGATTTTGCAGACTATTCTTTTCTCTAAAAAAAACCTATTCTTTTTTCTTTTCGCAGACTATTCTTTCAATCATACGCTAAGTTTATTCTCTGCTTGACCATCAAAGATTAATACTTCCATAAAAAAATTAGTAAAAAGACATAAAAAAAATATTCAATACATGGTTGTCTCTTGTCGGACTTTTTATTGGTATTAAATTCAAACGAAATGAAGTTTGGGGTCAAGGATTGAAATCAATAATTTGAGTATTTAAAATACCAATTTATTTTATCTTTTTTATTTCCAAATTAATAATAAGATGTTCATAATTAATCATAAATCACTCTAAAAGTTATATAAAGAAAAAAGTTGTCTTTAATATACTAAACTATAATATATTTCATCTTTAAAATTATAATTTCTAAAATTAAAAGACAAAAGAAAATATAATTTAAACATTCTTCAGGTAAGAGCTTACTTTTTCTAAATTAGTTAATGGGACTCTAGATTTAGCTCATATTACATTTTAAGTCAATTTGGGATGATCGAATTCTGCACGGTTTAAGCCACCCGTAACCACGCACGGGGTTTGCTTATGCCTTTTGGCGTCAGTTTTGTCTTCATGGCGTACAAAATTTCAAACTTCTAGCATGGAAACAATTTTATGCAGTAATTTGTGATGAAGCAAGACAAGAAAGTAGTGTTTTTATGTGATAATTTTATGATGATAATGATCATAAAAAGTTATCACACAAATACCGATTAACACAAGTATAGTGATTTATGTCTTTTAATTAAGTAATTTAAAATTTAAAATTTGATATTAAATACAAAATAAATCATATTAAAAAAATATTCATTTTATGTCACTTACATTCTCCAATAAAAAGTCATCATAATAGCTGTTCAGAAAAAAAAATTATCATAAAAATTCCTAACTAATCTATAGGGCCCAATAGATTTTAACAGTTGTAATTTTTTAACATGATATATGACGTGGTGAATGCTTCCTTTTCATGACGAGTATGACAAGCATAGTTATCAAACTTCTCTCTCTATCCATGGCTCTTGTTCAAAACAAGTGGCACAGCTAGCTTGCCATGGTAGGAGGCTAGGTTTGTCTCTCATGACCATAACTAATTATTTGCAAAACAAAGACTCAAAAGCACATTGGTGTGAGAAAGGGACCCCAGTATCAAGATTAACTTGATGAAAAAGGAATTAAAAATTGCAAGAGAAGAAAAAATATTAGTATGTCATCAGCAATATTGTGTAGAAAATGAAAAAGGAAAGGACAAGGAAAGAGCCTTACTAAGTTGGTGAGATATCTAAAAATGTTATCAATTCCCAACTTCGTAAGTTTAATATTAAACTCTTCTTGGCCAACTTTTAGAGTCCAACTTTGAAGCAAAAGAAGCTTCTTCTGGCAATTGATTTTTGTCTAATTGAAATGGTTTGATACTTGGACCAGAATCCGAAATCTTGTGACTCATTTGAATTTTAATCCTCACGTGGGTTTTTCTTGATTATTCTATTCTTTTTTAATGTTTTACCATTTTCTCTTGGTTTCTTGTTTCAGTGGTCTTAAAATGGAAAATATCAATTTGTTGTCCTAGAGGAAACTTCCTGGATTTTGAGTGGCATACCCTCTACCTGTGAACTTTAACACTTTCGGAATACATTTATTATATATATGGTTTCTCGAAGAAAATTTTAGGTAACGGAAAATTAAAATTCACATTCTTTTCAAGCAGATATACCTGATGTTTATGCTGAATATTTTATCTTGATGATCTAATTAATTAAGTTACTTCCTGTTGGGTAAATTATGATGATAAATCAGAAGAAATAGCTAAATAGTTTTTATGCAATGCATTTCTGTACCATTCAACTTTTTTCTTTTTTTAATTTGAGTGGCTTCACAGTGTCATTTGTAGAACAATCCCTAACATGCTAATTGCTACGTGATTCATTATTATCAATGATAAATTTCAAGCTCATGGTCTAATAACAAAACGATCCAAATTAAGGTATTTGTTTCATATAGGATCAGCATGATAGATTTGGTATTTAGTGGAAATCCATGATTTAACTTTGATTATATATGGTTCCACCCTCGCATGATTAAGTGAATTTGGCTAACATTTCGAAAGAGAAGTACAAATGGTTCAAGTATTCTCATTATATGCTAATCATTAAATCACTAATCAAACTTTTTTTCCAAAGAAAAGAATAATTTGGAGAAGTTGTCTAATGTGAGCTATTTAGAAATATCAAATATATTTTTTCTTTTTTTTTTTTTTACTTTTTTCATCCATCAAATATTTAATTGTTTAATAGACATGACTTGGAAAATAGATTTCATAAGTCCATGGGCTTATTCGGCTAGCCTTTTGTGCTAAATGATTGTCAAAGTTAGGCTTAAATGGTAAAGCTGCAAGTCGGGCTCAAACGTCCAATTAATCTTTGAAGAAATTCAATTTTAAATGAACACTCCTATTAATTTACTCACGTAAATGAGTGAGAAATTTTTGTATTCTGTCATGCATAAGTTGCTCAAAAGAAAAACAAGCATCACTTACAAACTATGCCGAAGTACAGCCATTTGTCAGTCATATACAGAAGTAAATAAACAGTATGCCTTACAAAATTCCACGACCCAACATCAACATGTATGTCAAGTATCTAAAAAAGAATGGGTGAGTGCAGGGTGTTCAAAAAATCCGGTTATAGAAAACCAATTCTTAACCGTTGATATCTAAATCACTTTAAATTCATTTTAATGGATTGATTTTATATTTAAATTCAGTTTTTTTATTTTAAATCCTATCCAATTATTTGGATATGGATGAGATATTTTATTGGATTTTTAAATTCTATAACATTCCTCCAAAATAACTTTGATAGAGGTTAGTTGAAAACAATTTTTTAGCCAGTATCGACTAAGATTATTTTTTGATCGATATTGACTGAAATCATTCTTTGATAGATGTTAGTTGAAATTTTCTTGATCAGTGTTGATTGATAATGTTTCCTAGCCGACCTCGCCCGAGACTACTTTTGGGAGGACATCGACTAGGTTTTTATAGCAAACGTTGGTCAAGACTATTTTTTGGTCAATGTTGTCTAGAGTTTTTTTTTTACCAATACTGATTGACGATGTTTTTTTATCAACATTGACCAAGGTTGTTTTTTTGTTGATGTAAGCTAGAGTTTTATTTCAACCAACGTTGGTCGAAACTATTTTTTGATCAATGTCATCTAGAGTTTTTTCGGTTTATGTTGATTGATGACTTTTTCAGTCAACATCAATTGAGACTATTTTTCACTTGATGTCAACAAGGATTTTTTGTGATCAACATCAATCAAGACTATTTTTTTACTGATGTTGACAAAGGTTTGTTTTGGTATTTTAACAAAATCATTTTGATATTTTATCTTATTTTGATATTTTATCTTATTTAAAAAGTTTAAAATAACCATTTAACCATTTAAATATATTCAATTTTATCCTTCAAATAACATTTGAATAAAGGATATTTTGAATATATATATATATATATATATATATATATATATATATATAAATTACTATTTTGAACATTTTAAATAAAGTGAGGTACCAAATAAACTTTTAAAAGATAAAAAGGTCATTTGAACCTTTTAATTAAGATAAAATATCAAATGAAAATTTTAAATATATAAAATCAAACTAAACATAAAAATAAAATACCAAAATTAATAATCATTTAGCCTTTATTTAAATTATTAGTTTCAATAATTATGGTTGAGTAATATCATATTTTAAATCAAACTATTGTAAATATCAATGATTAATTGTATTATTTATTTAAATTTTAATTGTGATTTTGAATTTGAACAAAAAAATGAGTTCAATTTTAATTAAATGATATCCAATCATATTTGTCTAGATTAGTTTAAAATTGAGTGCCTAATATTGATTTGATTATATTTTTGGATTATCATATTGTTGGTACTAGATATTCATATTATTGGTATGAGATAATCACCAATTTTATCCCGATGATTAATTTCTATCAGGAATTTGACTTGTCAACTTTAATAGAATTTTTTTCTCTTAATCACTTTTTTCATTCACAAAACTTGAACCTAATATCTTCAAATTTATTTTAAAAAATAATGTTATATTAAGTTTGTTTTGATTTATTAAGATTGTATTTTCATATTTATTTGATATATAATTTAGTCTTTAGTTCAAATACGAGCATAGGATTTTTACAAATTATAGTTCCTGCTCGACGAATAAATTGTAGAGTTAAGTTGATGTATTATTGATAATTTTTTTGGTGGCAATGTTCGAAGTTATATATCTTTCTTCTTTGATATATGAGTGTTTTTTCTGGATAAAATTCTAGTAATTTCATCCCTTTGGAAAGTGATGGATATACACAAAGTTATTCATTCTCTTGTAATTTCTGCTATCAATTTATAGTGTGATTTTCTGGTATCACAAGACAAAACCCCTGATTTAAAATAATTTCATATTATTGTAGAATGAATGAACATTAACTAAATTTATTTGAATGAGATGAGAATATTCTTCAAATATATTTGAAGATGTAAACAAGATATGATAGTGGGGATTGGAGAACATACTCGAAAAATCTTAGGTGGCGAAATTTGATATTATAAATTGCTTAGACAGAAATTACAAGGGCCCATAGCTAAATAAATTAAACTAAACTAAGAGAAATTAAACATAAAGGGCATAAGAAAAAGGAAAACACGTACACTAAAGTAGAAATAGACTTAAACATGGTGGGCCTCAAAAAAAGAAAAAAGAAATACACTAAACTAAAGAGAGGCAACAAACTCTGCGAACTTGGTTTAAAACTCATAGACTACAAGGAATGTTAATCTCAATTTCTCTACTTACCCTAACTATAACAGACAAGCTTTAAACAAAATTTTCAAAATATAACATTATGATACGATAAGTAAAGTTTAATTTGTTACTTGAATCGACAGGTCACTTAGATGTTTATGTCTCATTAATTATATTTACATATATAGTTACTTTTTTACAACGTAATTTGAAAAGATAATTGGGCAAGTGTATGCTAGGCTCAAATTTGATTTTTCTAACTTGAAGAGAGATATAACTAAGTAGATAAAGTGTAGCTATAAGTTATAACTATTCATTAAAAAAAATGTTAGCAAATGTATTTTTTAACATATTCTTTTAACACATTATTTATAATAGGTTTGAACATTGTAAAATCATGAATGCAATTATTAAATATAGAGTTATATTTTCATTATTTTGAACAAATTTTAATTAACCATGAGAAAAGAGTGTGAATTATCAACTCTTTTTTATTAATGGTAGCTCTTGTTAAGTAGTTAGTTTAGGTGAATTATTTATTCGGGGTTAGGGAGGAACCTTGATCCTTTTGTTGTAAGGGGTCCGCTACTAGGGATTATGGAACTTTACTAACAGGAAGCACGTTGAACATTATGGCACCTTGTGCCTATGAACAAAGTTTGTTTTCGCTGGTAAAAAAATTAAATCTTTGAATGTATCAACAAACATATAATAATAATAATAATAATCTCATCATAATAAAATTTAATACGATGTTATTGTTATTAATAATAATAATTCTAAAAGACTCTTAAAACTTAACTGTAGATCTGTATTTCTGATAGGAAAATTTTGACTACACTTGTATATAATAAATAAATTTGACTTAACGGCCTATTACCTAATATATAGATAGGTGTTCATTGCGATGGCTCTTAGTTTTACAGGATTTTGGTATCCTTCTTTTTAAGCACTTAAATTATAATTTATATGTGTCTTCATTACTCAAATATAATGTTAATGTAATATACTTATTTCAATTATGTGAACTAGAATGTGTTGTTGTATGATATTTCTAAAAATATCTTATCTTAAATTATGTTGTTAGTCAAATATTTATAAAGATGAAAAAACACCTTGTAAAATAATAATAATTTAAAAAATTAGATAAAAGTGGACTCCGAAACTATTTGAAATTAAGGGACATCAGAAAAATCACGAGATCATAGATATGGTCTTAACTATCCCAGAGACATGAGTGCCCACGATAACAACCAATTTTTATAAAACATGTATTTAAGTTATCAATTTACAATAAATAATTAATAGCACTTAATTATGTGCTAAATAAGATTAATTAGGATGCCAGACAAGAGACGGAAATATCACTTAAGTATTATACTTATATTAGCTTTTGCTTTTCCTTTTTTGCTTCCATTTAATTATATTCTAAACGCGCGGCCCATGCGTAGTGTGTTATTTTTACCCCTTTAATTTCTTTTCTAACACATAATTCATTAATTCCCTACGTGCAGTGTATATCCTAATTAAGTTCCTGACCCGTAGATCCTTTGGATGAGTAATTTTAATACTCAATTGGTTCCTAATTATAAAACATAATTAATTATTTTTTTTATTAAAAAATTAATTAATTTAGTTATTAGTATTAAATTTGTCTATAATTATACTATTATTTTTTTAAAATATATCATTAATTTTATTAAAATAAAGAGACAATATATTCAAGATATTTTAGTAAAAAATAATCAATGCACAATAAAAATAAAATAAATTCTTATAATAAGAAAAAATAAATTTTTTTAATTATATCTTATAAATAGAAAAAAAAAAGTATCTTACATTGCAAACTCGGAAGAGTGAAGGAAGATCCAGAGAGTGAATATTACAGATATTTTTAGTTCCATAAACATTGGGCACACCAATACACAATATCAATATTATAGGAAATTAAACTAGTTCACATAGCTGCAAAGAAAGGAAATTACATACATATATGATTTCAGGCATGTAGCATGCGCATCTTTATTCCTTCAACAAAGCCAAACTGATCAAAGCTGACACCTGACACCAACATATACTATTACAAGAAATTAAAACAACATTAAATTCCTTTATTTCAGGAACCAACGTACGCTCAACTTTAATTAAACAATATATTTCACAATAGTCCATGGTACTTAGACTAAAATCCTAATTAAGGATGCTTCTCTCCATGGACCCTTCTTGTGGTGAAGCTTATAATGGCCATCCTCCACCTAACTGTGCTCCTCTTGTGGCTTCTTGTTTTCTACTTTTGAAGGCTCATTTTGTGTGGTAGAAGGCCAGTGTTTTCCATCGTGTGGGTTTTGAATCTGGTGATCATAACCATGATTATCATTATGATCTTGATTGTCATCACCACAATTATGATCGTGATCATCAAAATCATGATGATGATTGTGATGATGATGGTGATGATGATTGTGGTTATGATAATGATCATAATAGTGATTGGGATTATAATCATGATCGTAACTATAACGATGGACAACTTCTGACATAGGAGATTCTGCTGTTGAAAGTAAATGATGATCAGCCAGGGAAGTGGTTGCAAAAAGTACCATCCCTAGAATTACTAGGAGGCACATGAAAATGTATTTGGAAGACATTTTCCCCCTTGGTTTCTATGTTTCAAGTTATGGTGCAAATACCAGAAGAATAATAGCATGGCCATTTTATAGTGGTGATCAACCTATCTTCTAAAGACACGTGTCTTTTTTACTGCATTATTTGTCCTGCATTATAATCAAGCTCAAGGTCTACATTTTCAAAGAGTTATATCCACATAATTAATGGAATGAAGGATAAGGTTAACCCATATATATTGCAGTAGTTTGATGAAAATTAAAATTTGACCCATTAAGTCAAATTTTGTATTTAGGGTGGCATATTAAGTGTAGCGGTTGGGTTGGTTTAATTATAGATTATTGGCCGGAAGAAATTTAATAGATTGTTTTTTGGCGAAAGAAAATAAAAGGGATTTAACCAGTGATGTAGGTGGGTGTGGGTGGGTCGAGATAGAAGTGAAAGTATGGAGAACACTTTCTTAAGAAAGAACATGTATGTGTTGCAAATTCTGTTGTGTGTACGTAGAAAATATAAAGAAGGGATCGAGAGAATGATAAGTGGGTTTGGAATGCAATTAAACACAGTTTTTACTCTGTAAAATCAACGTACAAGTTTAATGAATCTTCATATAATATGGGTAGAAGCAAGTTCCATTAAAGGTAGAGGCTGTGTAGTGGATAATTAGCTCAAAATCGAATTCACTCTTTTTTTTATTCTCTTAGAAGAGTAGTGTCAATGGCAGATACTTTGCCTAAAGTGTGTCACTCAGGAAGAATTAACAAATCATTTTATCTCCAATACCAAAGTATAGTCTATTCAAATTGATTGGGGAGGGGATTCTCACCCCATATTCAAATTTCTTGTGCAATTAATTAATTCTCACAATATAGACTTGCTTGTCCAAACATATCACATCAAAACGATTTGGATATAAAATCACAATTAAAGATACTATTTTACTTAAAAATAGACTAATCCGATTAAATAGACATCATTTGAGTGTCAAATGTAAAACACAAAATATCTTTTGATTAAAAAAAATAGAATATATAGTTGAAAGAAAACATAGACAAATGGTATAAATAGAATTAGTTTCACTGGCACAGGCCTCCCTCTCCTAAACATATTGGGACCGTATAGCTTCACTCAAGCAGTTCACTTAACCAACACACTTCAACTACCCTGCATGTCTAGTTTACCTCACCTCTCATCATGCTCTTTATCAAACTATACCAATACAAAACTTTCAAAAACTTTAGTAGTGCATACTTTAATTTCCTTTACTAAGACCATATAGTTAATAATCACAAATTAGAGTTTCAATCTACTAAGTGTGTGCACGTGTCTTTGGCATCTCACTTATTCTCATCTCAACATAAAGGACACGAGTAACTACATCCTCTTAGTCGGGTGAACATCTCTAAAATGTTTTGTTTTATAAATTAGTATTGGTTTCCTTATAGTTTTCTATTCAATAAGTGCCCCTATATATATTGTGTGGATTAATTCTTAAAAATATTAAAAATAATAAATACATTTGATTTTGGAGTGAAGCTGTAATTTTTATTTTTCTTGGAAAGGAGTAAAATTATATACCAGCACTTTCATATATCTTATTAATATCATAAAGGCATTTCACGTAATAAGTTTTTGATATTGAATAATTTTTGTTAAAAAAGAATCATAAAAATCATTACATTTATCTAGCCAACCATAAGGTAGACCAGTCCCTGCTTCATCCCCAATATCAAAAAAATTATGCACCATTCTCATACACATCACAAATTCAAATAAATTATGTATTAATTCTCTTTCTCAAAAAATATAGAGAAGGGAGTTTGTGTACCAATATCTACGATAAAAGATCCTAACCATAGTAGGTGAGAAACTATACCACTTAATTCCAACATTGTTACTTGCTTGTAGCACTTTCAAATTTGAAACTAACTTGACCAAGTCAAAATTGGATTTGCTGTTTTCTTTTAACAAACTGCAACGTGAACCTACCTTGTCTTTCACCAAAATAATTTATATTATTTATATATATTATTTTATATTCTTAGTGTTAGTAAAAAGTTTAATAATATTTCATTTTAAATCAATTAATTATTTAATCATATTAATTTTTTTAATTTAATAATCAAACATTAAAATTAATTTATCTAATAAAGATTAAAATATTTGTTTGCATGTGACTTTGTAGATTCAATTAATATTAAATTGATAATATATTAATTAAAATACACATTTAAGAACACTTATCATTAGAAAAAATAATATAATATTTTATTTGATCTTGTGTTCTGAATTAACTTTAGAATATGATATTATTGTCAAACTCTAATAAGTTAACTTATCATGAATGGTTTAAGAAAACTTATTTCTTCCTTTATTCAATTTCTTTACTAAGATCTTAATTTTAGCTTAAACTGATCGGTTAGAGTTGATAGATCCCTTCTTGAATAATCATTAATCCTACATGTACTTAATTATATCCAATATTCATTCAATTAATGCTCTAAAGAATTAGATGACCCAAATAATTAAAATATAACAAATGAAAAATGTATTGAGAATTTCCTATTGACAATATAAGATAATATTACCCATTAGAAAATCTCAATTTGAGTCAATTTAATTATTACATTCATATGTGCATCCTCTATATATGTAAATTGATAAATAAAATCTATTAATAATCATCCAATGAATACTGTCATATATATATATATATATATATATTGATTTATCTCAATTATTAATATCATATTTATAATAATCTTATGATTAAGAATAATTTAAATTAAATTATAAAAGACATATTTCTCATTTTCATAATCTTTATTATGATAACAAATCTTTAATTTTAATCAATAACACTTTATCAAAACAGTGTATATAAGATAAAAAAAAAAGAAAATAATACTATTTTATAACTAGAACGAAGTACATGATAAATTAGATGTTGAGCATATATATATATATATATATATATATATATATATATATATATATTTATATTTATTCCCAACATGCTCATCATTCGCAATTTCTCCAACTTATTCTTCATTCTTTCCTTCCCTCTATAATGAGTTTAAACTTTAAACTCTAATCTTTCCAACCGAATATATTCTTGTCCTTCCCAATTCAACTGCCACCACTCGTTTCCAAGAACCTCAGCATTAACAGAACAAAAAGTGACCCTCAAAAGATTATATATATAAAAAACCAAAGCATCGATTCCCTTGTTTGAGTTGAAGTTATGTCCTTGTTTCTAAAAATATGATATGCTACTTATATAAGACTCAACAACATAAACTTCTTGGTCTTTATTCTTCTAACTTCTAAGCATTTTTTCCTCCTCTTGCTGCTTTCTTTGTTCTTTGCTTTAATTTCTTATCTTTGAGGAGCCAAAGAATGGAACGTGGGGTTCTTGATGGTATCATCAGTCGGCTGCTTCAAGTCAGAGTGAGACCTGGGAAACAGGTTCAGCTTTCAGAGGCAGAAATCAGGCAGCTTTGTGCGGTTTCCAGAGATATCTTTTTGAAGCAGCCCAATCTGTTGGAACTGGAACCACCAATTAAGATATGTGGTATCTATATGCCAATCCCATTTTATTTTTCTTTATGTTTTTTAGTCACTTATTAGTTTCTTAGTCAATTTTAGTATATGGCCATGATATTTTTTTTTTTTTATAATAGTGACACTGAAATTAGAATCTAAGACCTGATAAGTAATATCTAAATCCTCCAATACTAGACTTATCCCAGGAGAGATTTATGCTTATATATATATGTGTGTGTGAGAGAGAGATTTCAGAGGAGTTATTGACATCAATTTTGTTCCGTAAATTGATTTTTTAATACAAATTTGGGATAACAAAATGTTGTCCCTTTGATTTTGAGGTGTACTTTTTATGGAAAAATAATTCATATGGACATAGTTAGTAGAGAGGGAAAGAGAAAAGTAGAATAGAATAAGTATGGATAAGATAATTAATGTGATGTGACAAATTTTTTTTGAAAGAAATAATGAATGTAAATAGGAGTGTTTATAGGTGTCCCAAAAATATTACTCTTTTATGTATGTGTACTAAAAAAAATAAAAAAAAGTGAGATAAAGATAATTATATAAGTGGATTACTGTTTTATGGTCATACATTTTTTTTGTTTCATTAGGTTAGAATTGTGTTTAGTCTAAAATAAAATTATCCTCGGTTAGAATGAAACACAATTTTCTCACTAAATAACTCATTTCTTCCTATATAAATAGATATATACAGTGACACTTTATATCTTTGCGTCAATCCTCGTATCCAACATATATATTCCATGGTTGCTTTAATTTATCGGCAAATGGAACAACTAAACATGATTGTTGGATATTGCATTGCCACTGATTAATGCCTATATCGTGTCTAAATCAGAATATTTAGAACATGTGTTGGTCTAAATTGAAGAACGGAAGCAATTCATGTCTCTGAAACATGTGGTCCTGGATTTTATCTCGAACACCGAACAGGAATTAGGGATTAATCTTTTAACCTGTTGAGTGGAGAATAGTCAGAATACTCTTGGAAACCAAAACAGTTAGAATATTTAGTTTCTGAAACATTATGGGTCTTAGTTATACAAATGTTTTACTTTTCAGGAATGTTAAGTTGTCACTTCTGATTGTTCTTGTTTGTTGTACAAGTTTTGAATCATCCACTTTAGCTTTCTTGATTGCTTCACAAAATTATTCTTAGTTCAACTTGAGATATTCGCAAAACTTTATATCTATACCAACTACCCAGCAAAATTGTGTTCACTGTGACTTTAATCAAGCAAAATTCCAGAAAATATGTCATGAATGTTAAGTTGTCACTTCTGATTCTTGTTTGTTTCACTGACTGATGCTAATCCAATGTGATTATTGACCTTCGTCAGTGTCTAATGTTAAACTTTATAGTGAAATTGTCACCTACGTGATATATAGAGGCATATTATTGTCTCAAGTGGCAACATATCTCATTCATGTGTGCATTAAACTAGACGTCTAGAGTTTTATGCTTTTGTGCAAATTTTAGGATTCATGGCTGACGGTTTTTCCATTTTCTCACCTCATAATATTCACACCAAACATTTAGTAACAGAAAATAGTGAAATTGTTAGCCTAATAATTGACCAGTTCACTCCGAGCTAATAAAAAATTACAAGTCACTTATTTTAAACTAATAGAAGTTAGAACATGAAATTCTGTGACATGACTAAACAAAAAAATCCACCCTATTTTTCTATCTCTCTCATAACATTCAATAACTATATTCTATCTTTGTGGTTAATTTATTATAATGTATATGTACATATTCTCTTTTTTGTTGTGTAGTTGTTCTGTATAATATTCTATTAGTGTTCTGTAATATTTTAACTAAATCTAGGACATGCATGGGTTCTAAATTGTATGTTTCCTCTGACCACATACACTGTGTTCATCACATTCTGTCATTGAAGTTGCTCTAAGAGCAGTGCCATGAAATATAAGTTTTATTTTCTCTGTTCTCTTGAATTGATAACTATGGTTACCTTAATTGCTTTATTGGCAAGTAGGTACTGCTTAAACTTTGTTTATTTTCATTTCATATGTTACAGTTTTATGCCAATCTTCTCCGAGTGACTAGTGGTTATGAAGTCCATCTTCAAATAGTAATTTTTCTTAGGATTATGGCAATAATCATACATGAGTTTCTTCAGTCAAAACCAAAATTGTCTTTATTAATACAAGGTAGGAACTAATATATTGTTTCATTTCACTATGTTACCAGGAGACATCCATGGTCAATATTCTGACCTTCTGAGACTTTTTGAGCATGGTGGATTGCCTCCTCGCTCCAACTACTTATTCTTAGGCGATTATGTCGACCGTGGAAAGCAAAGCCTTGAGACAATATGTCTTCTTTTGGCATACAAGATAAAGTACCCTGAGAACTTCTTCCTCCTTAGAGGCAATCATGAATGTGCTTCCATAAACCGCGTCTACGGCTTCTACGACGAATGTAAACGGCGATTCAACGTCAGGCTATGGAAAATATTTGCAGATTGCTTCAACTGCATGCCTGTGGCAGCTATCATTGAGGAAAAGATTTTCTGTATGCATGGTGGACTCTCTCCAGAATTGCACAATCTAAGTCAGATAAGTAGTTTGCCGCGTCCAACCGAAGTACCCGAGAGTGGTCTACTATGTGATCTCTTGTGGTCTGATCCTAGTAAAGACATTGAGGGTTGGGGAGACAATGAGCGCGGAGTTTCTTATACTTTTGGTGCTAGCAGGGTGACAGAATTTCTTGGAAAGCATGATCTTGACCTGATTTGTAGAGCACACCAGGTTTTATATGCATTTCTATGAAGTTTGAGTGTGCAATTGTTGGAAGAGTTCAAGTATTGCATAACCTGCTTGTGTGTTTTCTTTTGTAGGTTGTTGAAGATGGATATGAATTTTTTTCCAATAGACAACTTGTGACTATCTTTTCTGCACCTAACTACTGTGGAGAATTTGACAATGCTGGAGCAATGATGACTGTTGATGAGACACTTATGTGCTCTTTTCAGATACTAAGGCCTGTGGAACACAGAAAGCCTAAGTTTGGTTTTGGGAGCAAAACTACATTCAAGGCTAGTACTTCTAACAAAATCTTGGTATTTTAGTTCTTGAATACAGAATTTGCACAGTAATGAATGATTGAAATAGTTTTGTGGTAGTTTCTTCATGTTGTTACTAATCACATATGGTTAGATTACTAACTAGCATAACTATATTCAGGAAATATTATTGGCAAACAATTTGCAGTAGGGAATGGTGGAAGTGGTTTCTGTGCATAATCAGTCTTAAATGGTTTAAAGTCTGAGCAGTTCTCTGATTTGTACCAGACCATATAAACATTGTTATTTTTTATCATTATTGGTTCCTAACAGAATGTTGCAGAAATTAAAGATTCTGTAAAGATCAAATGCATATACCGTATCTGACATGCCCCCATATGATATATGCACATTATAGTCTAAGTTGTTTTCTTAAGTTTATACATGCAAATGACCAAAACAAATAAGGTTTAAGATAAATTTTAGTCTTAACAATTGATTTTTTTAATCGGCAAATGTTAGTTGTTAATTGTTAATTTTTTGTTAGCAGTATGGGTCATTTACTTTTAGATGAATCAAAACCATAACAAGACTAAATCTCAAATATAGGGGACAATACTCTCATTCTCAGGGACCAAATGGCAAATAAGTGAAAATATAGAAACCTAAACCCAAACTAGAGAAAACTCTGGGAACTTAACTGTGGTAATAAAAAAAAAGGTTTATGCAACTAGAGGAAGATCTACATGAGCTAAAAATAGTTTTCCATATGATACATGAATGTATAGTAATTCACCCGTTCTATTATCATCTCAATATTTTGATAAAATGACAGAAAATGAGTTACATTATGTTAAAGATATTGCTGCATTTTTAGACTGAGTATTACATGCATCAGCATAGTATAGGAGTATATGTTCTGTTTTTGTTTTTTTTTTTTAACAGATTGAGGGCATACTGGTTAGGTTGTATAAAGCTGGTTGTATATAGGGTATGCTACCCCTTGTATCACATTAATACATTTGTTTTTGGCTCCTAAAAAAACATTATGTTAAATTTGGATTCGAGCAATCTATCTGTATATATAATTTATCTCTTATTGAAGTTTAACGAGTACTAATTACAGTATCATGTTTATTATTGATTCTAACTGTGCAGTGCAACTATAAAACTATTCCAACTAGGACCAAATTTATTATTACAGTAATGTTGTTACTTGCACATTATTGTCAATATACCATTCTTCACTTCTTTTTCAGATGATAAAACAAGAGAAACAACACATTCCAATTTGGTGTAAAAGTGTAAAAGTGGTGTATAGAATTTGGTGTGCAAATAACACAACCCTTGTTATTACGAGTATGTGCATCAGAAATAGAGGCGAAAGTACTAAAGTGTATATTAATTGCTCATACTGGTTTTGTTGCAGATCATGAAATTAGTATATTTGTCATTACATTTTTGGTATCCATTATAAAGAAGGCTTCTTAAATTGTCATACTGAATACTTCATTTATACAGTTGATGTTTGATTCATCATGTATGTCTGAGTATCATGTTCCCAAAAGATATATATATATATATATATTTTTATCTAAAGAGTCACAATAAAGTTAAAACCTATAAACCCATGCATACTATAAAATACCCCACCTCTAGGTCAACCCTTGTGATTGGTGTTCCTAAATCTATACTTGAACATAGTTACATCTTCTAGATATGAATAATTATTGGCTTTAGTTAAAATATAATTGCAAGAGTGAGTGAGAAAATATAAATCATAATGAAATTTTCTTGTTTGAATTATGTACCTACTCGAATCTCATCAATTTCTGCTATCTAAAACACCCGCACCACATGTTCTAAGTTGTTTTGCCTTTTTTTTTCTTTTCAAACAGGCAGTTCTTGATGCTGCTAGAGTATGACCCCATTGAGCTGACTTAGATCAATAAAGTTTGTAACTTGGCAAAAATTGACATGGACAAAGTGATATCCATGTTCACTTGAATGTGAAGGAAGGGTATTACAACTACCAATATACTGAAGAACATAGGAACATTATTATCTCTGCTTTTCCTTTTTAAGTATATAAGCTGAATGTGTTTTTCTGTGCAGGCACATTCTCAATATGTACAATGTTGCCAACACAAATTTAGGAAGTCAGGTTTCATTTTTCTTTTCTTTCAGTGTTTTGATGTGAGAGACAGTTATGTAATTCCCCTTTTCATATCTCCTGCTGTATTATAAATGGCAGCATACTTTCGGCTTTCTTTCTTATTACTGTTGATTCATTTTAATATTGTCAATTTCAACTTTAAATCTTTTGAAGGTTAGCAATACATTTTTTATTATACCTTTTATTATTGATTAAAATTTATTAAAAAATATAATTTTTTTTTGCTCTCACTTATTATTTAATAACATTCAGAAAAAATATTATTTAATAAACTCCGCTCATGATCTTATAATTTTTAATAAAATTTAAATTAAAATAATGTGGTATTGAGTGTATTAGCATTTCTCAAATTGTAAAATTCAAATCAATTCGGCACATTCGACATCAATTTTGTTATTTAATTTTTTTAATAAAGTGATGTGCACCAAGTATGATTTAAATATACTAAGAAATAATAAATACCGAGCTTTCTACTATTTTTAATTATTTGAAAAATAAATTTTGCATTAAATTCAGGTATAATAAATGGCCTTTTTTTTATCACTTTTAATTATTTTTAAGATTTTTGTATTTTCATATTTCCTTGTTTTTTAAATTTTTATTCTTGTTTATTTATTAAAAAGAAACATTATTTGCAATTATGTAGTTTCTTTCATATTTTTTTTTTGTTTTTCCATTTCATCATCATCATTAGCCTATTCTATTAAAATTCAAATGATTTGAACTTAGAATTCTCGGCCTTATATATAAAGCGTACTTCAGAAAATGAGTGGCCCAATTACGTCAAGATGTTCCCAAGGATGCTGCTACTCTCACCTGTTATAATGCTCTTCCCACCTCATGCTTTTACAAAAAACAAAACAAAAACCATTTTTTCCTTTGTCAATGTTTCCAACACCCCGTCAAGCTCCTCCATTTTTCTCACTCACAACTCACCTCTCACCCTTTTCTGTCACACCCTCTTTATGTCACTCATAATGGCCTCTCCTCCCACCAAACTAAACCCAAACCATCTCGTAGCTTCATGCCATCACGTTCCTTTCTAGTAAGCAGCAAGTTTGATCGTTTTCGTGCATTTGTTGTTGTCTTCAGCATTGGTGAGTTTTTTTTTTCACATTTAGATTCAACAAAAACACAAATTCATTAGGTTGCAGGACAAAGTAGATTCATGGTAGGACACATATAATTATTGAATTAATTACGTAATATTTAAATTATGTTTTAGTGATATGTTATTGATTGTCTTACCAAGTTTTATGTTAAATGTTGATTGTTTATAGGATTTGCATTATAGATTAAAGTTGGAATACATTTATTTATGATGAAGTTAATATGTCAAGTGTGAAATAACAAATATTATACTATAAGAGAGAGTTGAATAGTGCGTCAATTAAAACTTAAAGCTTTTTGCAAAGGATATAATTTTTGCAACTAAATTTGTTGAAACAGTGGACTCAGAATATATCGTCTAATGAATGCAAAAATAATTTGTTTAAGATAAAATGTGGACTGTCGTCCAATGCCAATAAAACAAAGTGTATCAAAAATAACACAAGAGAATACTAATCAAATAGCTTTGGAGAGAAGTAGAAAGACTTAGGTTTATACTAGTTCACCCATGCAGAATTATGTCCAATTCTCCTTTATAAATCAATAAAGAATTTCACTAATCAAAACTTGATTACAACAAGTATTTTGTTATGTCACTCCTGACAACAATAACATTCTCTAGGCCACTTCTAGCACACCCCTTAGACTCTCACTGAATCTAAAAATACTCAAGTATTGTTTGATACACCAAGTCACTATTAACCTTCACTAACAACAAATGTTTGAATGAATCACATATTCAAATCACTCAATATAATGGATAAACACTTAAACTCGAATATAATGAAATAATTTTCTTAGTAAAGAATGATAAACTTAAGCATAGGAAAGCATGATTTTTGCCTCCCAGCTAGAGGCATCGCTATGCATCACGTTTTTGTGGAGAGAGAAAGAATAATAGTATAAATAACCGCATGTGTTCCTTCCTTTGCAATGCTAATGACTTGGAAGAATCTTCTTTCATATTTCTTCTATTATCTTCTATTTTGTTCTTTCTTACTTGAAATTTAAATATTGACAATTCAAAATAGGAGAGACAAAATGAATTTACTAAAGATGAGTTCGTGTACTTTCCTTTTTAGCTAACATGAATCCAATACATAGTTGAATGTCACTTATACTTAATATAAAATAGTTTGTGTAAATGAACAAATCCAATGGATGCGAATAAAAAGACACCATGTAAATACATTGGTTTTCAAAATTGATTGGACACTTTTTTATAACAATGCATTGAACGTTAAATATAACACTCGATAAAAATCATATGAAGATATTTTACCTAACAAGTCTACTAATACTAAAAAATGTGAGTGTCCCTTTAGATTAAAATACTTTCTATACTTTGTGAATTTTATAACCACAAAGTATCTAAACACATTATTAGATTATGTATATATTAATTGTTTAAGTAGTAAAAAAAAAGACTTTATTAGATAAAAATATATTAATTTTTTTTGTTAACAATCAAAAATCAAATCAAAGAAATGTGTTAATTATTGTTAATCACATGATCTCAATAACTCAACAAGAAAAGTGAATTGAGTTACTATAAAAATCATTCACGTCTAACCTTTAATCCAAAGAAATTGAATATATATAATTATGTCTAATCTTTAAAGCATACATATTCAAGTCTACCTTGAGATAGTGGGAAAGATAATACAAGTTTGTTATCCCAAGGCTGTTCTTGAATTATCCTAGTATTACATCTAACCTTAAGTCTATCGCATACAGATATTCTATCTACTTAGCAAAGCAATAAACACAATGTAAAATATAAGGGATCAAAGAGAATATATCAGTGATTTTTATACTGGCTCAATCAATTCGACCTATCAACCTACATTCATTACTCAATCCACAACTTGATATTTTCCACTAAGCTGCTAGTTACAAGGACAAAGCTGATTATGCATGCACTACGAAAACCCCTCCAAGAACCCTATACTTTTAAGCTTATAACATCTCATTTTTTTAAAATAAATTTAAAAAATTATTTAAAAATAAATAAATTTTTAAAAAAATGAAAAAACTTTTATAATTAAATAAATAAGGAAAAACATATTTATTAATTAAAATAATGATTTAAAAGAAAATAAAAAAATATTTTATTTATTCATTTGATAGGAAATAAAATAGAATTTTTTATAAAATAAACAAATAAATAAATAAATAGAATAAATAATAGGCTGAGAGTACCTAATCATAAATAGAGACATATTAGGCCAGGTTTCATACTGACACATCTCTACGCTTTTTCTTCCTCTCAAGTTTCGTTTTCCATCTTCCTCTCTTAACACCCTCTCTTTTTCCCGCATACATTCAAATTTGTCTTCGTAAAATGATGATTGCAGACTCGTTAACCATTGGATTATCGTGAAATTTGAACACCAGGTTTAAAATTCATTCTTGAACATTCTCACCGTTGAAATTTATGAAACAATGTTTACGGTGAGAGAAATTCTCTTTGCATCGTAGCTTTCTTTTTCCCGCATACACCCAAACCTGTTCATGTAAAACTATGATTTCAGACTCTTTAACCGTTGAATTTTCATGAAATTTGGACACCAAGTTTGCAATTCATTTCCACACATCTTCACCGTTGGGATTTTCAATTTAATGTCTAGAGAGAGAAACACTTATCGCATGTAGACAATGGAATGGAAGCTTCAATCTTTTATCCTTCTCTCTAACACTTGGCAATCCTACCAAAGCAATCAGAGGAAAATCTCAAGAAATTTTAGGAAACCATTAGAGATGTCGTTATCGCTACCAAAATATACACGTAAACCCGCTTAGAGGTAAGGGATGAGTTTATCGCAATTAGGGTTATAATGAACATGTGTAAGGATCCTTAGAGGATTAAATTGGGATTATATCATTGTGATTGAGACAAAGTGTATGTGATAAATTGAGTATGTATTGACTTGTAATATATATGTGCATTGGGATATTATGTGCACTGAGTTGTGAGCTATGAACCGGACAATCACACGACTATAAGATCCTTTAAGGGCGACGAGTTAATGCGTGACGAGTATTGTAATGAGAATCATTGTGGGGATCCGGCGAGTTTAATCACAAGCGCAACGAGATAAAATTATTTTGAGAACAATTGAGGAGTCGTGTGTTTTGTACAGTTCATAAATAGTGTTTATGTGCTAAAATGTTTTCTGGGTTGAACCTGAATCAAGAGGGAGAGGCCTTGATGGACTCTTCTGAGTGTTCCTTTAAGCTTGTGCCGATCCTACATGATTGGAACATTCTCGCAAAATAGCGTGACTCTGACTGATCTCCTTATGATTTTAGCTAGTAAGAGTGATCTGACTTACCAGTGTGTGATTGTCTTGTCATGTACTCCTGGGCACCTGACGGAGTTTTTCACTGGCATGTGGTTGTTACCACATTACATATAGGATTGAGTCTTAGTATATATGTTGCATAACATTTGTGCATTGATTGATTGGTTGAGTGATATCATGTTTGACCCTTGAGTACATAAATGATGTGAAAATAAATGAGGTGTGTTGTATTGAGGTGTGGTGTTACGCAACAGGTGATGGAATGACATGAACTGTGTTTAAGTAAGTTATATTTCATTTATTGTGTTATTTGTGTTTGAATCATGTGATGATCTCAAACTTTATATTCGTGAGAGCAGATATTTAGGTTTCTATATTAATTGCATGAACTCTTAAACGAACTTATTTTGAGTAGAGATAATTTTATTATTTATTTGAACAAGTTCTTTTATGATTTTAAAAAAATGAATTTGAGATTTCTACTCTTTCAATTGTTTTTATTTAAATATGTTTTAAAACTTTTAATTAATTTTATATTCCTATTTTTTTTATTAGTAATACATATATGTAGAGTAAAAGGTGTCACAAGACTCAACAATAATAGAGAAGAGGCTAATTATGTATAAACCATAACAATATTATTTAACCCGAATCGGACGGTTTGGTTGAACTGATTAACCTGAAAATCGGAGTAGTCACCGTCAGTCACGAGTTGCTGCGGCACATGTTGTCCAAGGCACCTACCTTCAAAACTTGTGCGCTGGAGAGAGAATTTTGAAAAGAAACTCTTAATTTTGGTATGGATTTGAACCCATGTCCCTTGAGAAACCTAAAAGGAATATGACCACGGGACCAAAGCAGACCTTCTTCTAGTAAACGAAAGTATAATTTATATAGAATATCTATGGTATATAATTTAATAATTAATATATATCAGTTCATGTAATTCAATTGGCAACCCACCCATTCCATCATCAACTCATCAATCCAATATCATTGGATCGATGATGATCCGTTGTCTTGCCTCTTGCTGAATTTCTATAAATGACTTATTCAAACTGTTTAGATCTCAAACAAATATTGATGACATGAAAATATTAAAAAAAGGATGTGAAGTGGCAAAATATCTCCATAATAAAAGTAACTAAGAAGTTTGACATAGGAATTTCTGGCTTTAATAACAACAGCATATCTTCTAAAGAGAAGAAATAGGAAATAAAAAAAGTTTTGTTCTAGTCATTTTAACTAGAATTCAACTTTAGCATTTACATCTTTATTTTTAGTTAAATTTCAATTTCTCCATACAAATGATAAATAAATAAAAAGAAAGTGTATCATATTAAGGTAGACCCTATGAAGGAAGTAGAGTTAATTGAGGAATGCGAGTGATGTTCTATCTAATATTTTTTTATTATTGGTTAAAATTTATTAGAAATTATAAATTTTGGTGAATCTCTTTTTTATTTAATGAGTTTCTCTTCTAATTTAGATGTTAGATCCATTAAAATTTGTGATTTTTAATAAATATTAGACAATAATAAAAAAAAGTGTTAGAAAGAAATTATTAAAAAGAGTGCGGTTGATATTTCTCACGTTAGAAAGCTTGCAGCCTTCTAAAGCAAATATAGGTTACAAAATGCATTATATATAAGAGCCGTAGTAAAAGAAGAAAAATCTCACTTCAACAAAGTAATAAATTTACTGTTTACTTAAATTTTGATATAAATATATTTTTTCCTACGTACTCTGTTATGATTTAATTCATTTATTCAATGCTTTATTTTTCTAACATATAAAATAGGAATAAAATATAATCAATGGGGATAAACATTTTTAATGGAAGAAAACAACATCTAACTTATAGAATGAATAATTTATCCTAAATTATATTATTGTTTCAATTGTTTGAGAGAAATTATGATCTATTATAATTTTATTACTTTTTAATTAATTGTTTTAATAATTTTAATAGAAATTTACTTTTCTCTTACCTACTATCTTCTATATATCTTGAATAATTTATTCATTCAACTTAATTATCTCATCAATAAATTCTTTGCATCACGGATACTAAAACTAGTAATATTGTATTTAATTTGAGGGTTAAATAACTCAGTTGACTTTTATATTTAACAATAAATATTACGAATATGATTGATCTGTTTTTGAAATGTTTAAAGAGATGATAGTTAGTCGTTACTTTGTTTAAGTGGTTGGTCTCATGTGCTTGATGCTTTGGAACATGTTTCCTAAGTGTGGGATGTTAGGCCAACTTAGTTTCTAACCAAACCATATGCACCACTAGGTCGAACCCTAGTTAGCACAAAACATAAATTAATATACCACATTTTATCTATAGTGTGGAATTTTTAATTTTTAATTTTTTGGGTAATCTAAGCATATTTTAATGAAACATAGTTGAATTTACTCTTTAAGAATGCATTTGGTACAAGAATTTTTTGAATTTTTTTTGAAAATCTTCAGCTGAGAATGTTAGTTTCTTATGTTTGGGTTGATTTAAAAAAAAAATATTTCCAACAAATAATATTTTTTGAATTTTTTTTGTCAAGTTTTTCATAAAATTATTCTCATGAAAAAAGATGAAAATATAAGTCTTTTGAATTAAAAAATAAATTTAATTACAATCGAATATTATATTTCTCTAATTAAATTATTTAATAAGATAAATAATTAAAGATCCTCATAAATGTACTATTTTACCTTTACCAATCACCTTAACTCAATAAAATATTTCCATCAAATGTGACTTTCGTTGATTGTTACAACAAATAATTTTTTTGATACACATTACACATTCGTTAAGATATTTATTGACATTAATAATAAAAAAGATATTTATGGGCAACAATAAAAAAAATAATTAATCGGCAATAAAATGTGCGCCCGTGATTTGACTCGAATAATATAATGCAAGCACAAAATTGATGATAGATACAGTAAATAATTAAAGAGCAATGTACTAATATAATGCACGCTGTACGGCTGTGTTTGAAACTTGTACGTTTTGTACTTTATTTTGGTTTTTTTAATTCAGTATTTCTTGTGTGAATATTTTATTCATTTAGTATGTTAGTAATATTTAGAAAATATAAAATTAATCTCTAGCTAAAAATGATTATTTGAGTTGTTAAATTGATTAACAAATTAACAATTTCAAGAACGAATTTCTATCATACAATTTTTTTAAAATTAAAGTATAATATATACATTATAAGTTTAAAACTGAACCAAACTCTTTTAAATTGTTAATTCGATAAAAAAAAAAAATTCAAAACCAATGAAATTAAAAACTAAAATAAATCAAAAACAAAAAAAAAATACATTTTTCTTGCGCTTTGGTTTCGGTTTTTAGTTCCTATTCTAAAAACCAAACTTAGCTGAACATTGTACTTATATTGATTTTTCTTTGATACTTTCATATAAAATTTCATAATCCTGAATTGAGTTTATGATATTTTGATAGTACATATTAATTGCCTATGGATGATTTGCGATATACTTCTTGTTGTAAGATATTCATAATGTAGTTATTATTATGCGTAATTTTTGTTGTTCTATCATTTATTGTTAGACAAATGACAATTTCAAAGCTTTATATTATCATGACTCAATTAGTTATTTGATTTTACATTGTGTTAATTTTTTTTGTTAGTTGTTAAATTATAGATAGTAAATCTTTTATTTGCATAAGATAAAAACTGTTGTAAAATAATATATTTTGTTTAGTTTTTTTAAAGGCGTATATTTTGTTTAGTTTGTATTAAAGAATTATTCATTCCGTGCTAAGATTAAAAGAAAAAAGTATAATGTTACCTATACTAGTTTTATTAAAAATAAATTCAAATATTATAAATATATTCTTTTCCATCATTTGATATTTATTGGCTAATTAATTTATCAGTTAAAATCTTACCAAATATTTTTAATTAAATCAACTATTTTATAAGGTTTCAGATTTTCAACTCCTAATTTACATCTTATAAGCTTTGAATTAATTTATTAGCTAGCTAATTTTATCAAATATAATTTTCAAACATATATGAATAGAAGTTTTTTCTAAATAAAAAAATGTTCTAAAAAAATTTAAGTGTTCCCAAATACACTCTAAATTACCTTTTAAACTAACCCTTGTTGATAACAATTATCTTACTCTGAAAAAGAATTGATGGATAATCGAATGTGAATTAAGTCTAAGTAATTAAAATTAATCACGAATTATATTGTATGACTTGACTTATCAATTATCACCCACTAATCCCGCGTATAACATCTTAGTTTAATTGCAAGTTGCTATTGTGGCAAACCATAAACTGAGCAGTTTCACGTACACTTTCACATTATATCGGGCGTTGCATCATTGCATGTGTCATGTGGCATCATTATCACAGAAAATCAAAGTACAAATCTTAATATACAAACGGACTAAATTAAATAATTGAAGGGAGTAGTTTACATTAGGAGTCAGTTCAGATTGATTTTAATTGAATTTAGAATTTGATTTAATTAAATTTGATTTGTTCGATTTTCATAATTTTTTTTAACTTAATATAACCCAACTCATTTATAAATTATTTGGTTCAGTTCGACCAACCAATTATTCATTTAAATTTTGATTTTTTTTCTTAGAACTATTATTTTATATTATAATTCTTTTAGATATCCAATACAATTAATACAATATTATCAAATGTATGAAAGTAGTAAAATTGATTCATTTAACACCATCAACACAATATTTTAAAATAGACTAATACAAATTTAAACAAAATATTCTTAAACGAAATTTATTATAATAGTCTGAAACACAATTATTTCCTACAAATTAATTTGTTGCAACTAGATTTGTTAAAATAAATTAACAAAATATGGTTCATTAATATTATAAACATGGTACAAAAAAGTATGTAAAAAAGGTGAAGTAAATAACAATGTATCTGAAAGTAATACTTTAAGAAGTTTCAACACTAGTAGTCCCAACACATGGAGTCCCGATACTTGCGGTATTTAAAGTCAAACCAAACAACTCTAAAAATTTAAGCACAACCCTCTTAGCACAAAAATTAATTGATATTTTATACAAATATAAAAAATGAAATAAGAGATTACACACCTGATTTAATCTTTTCTACTTCATTTATTTCAACTTGCAAGTTATTAACATTTTGCTTAGTAGATCTAAGTCAATTTTGGACACAAATAAAAGCTTCAACCGTAGTAGGATTCAAGGGACTATGAAATGAATATAGAATTCTACCTCATGTATTAAATGCAGACTCAGATGATACAATAGATATATGAATAACCAATATATCTCTAGCCATATAGGAAAGAATATAATATTTAGATGCTTTCAATTTCCATCGATTCAAAATGTAAAACTTAATGTGGTCATCTTCAACATCATTCTCTAAATATCTATCTAACTCATTTTTTTGCACCTCTCCCTGTTTTTCTTCATTTTCATTCTAAATTCATCATCCCAATCATCACCCTTATCACCTTTGTCATCATTATGTTGCGAGGCCATGTTTGAAGCCAATATACTAGAATTGGTTGAATTGCTACTAGAATGAGAAATGGGATGCTCTAGTATATATTGCTAAATTAGTTTGTGAATGAGGTATTTCAATTTTTTTATCATGTCCATGCTCTTCTCAACACCATACATACAATTAAAACAAAATTGAATGTACTCACATTTATAACGAGGATTAAGAAAAACAACAACAAGCAAAAGGTAGTTAATTCCACCATTGTCCCAATATTTGTTAAACTTTAAGTGCATATTTGTTGTCATCCTTTGTATCACTAAGTCATCACTATGCCTCCACCTTTTAGTGATTTTTGAATACTAACCAGCTTCTTAAAAAAAGTGTTAGCAGTAACATGCAATGACTCAGAAAAAAAAAGAGTTGCATCATAGAAAGTCTTCAAAAAGCTAATAAAAACACAAGCATGTTGCCAATCAATCTCTTTGGGACAACCTTCCCCTTCACTAGATAAGAGATTTAACACATATGTAGCGTTAACATACTCATAACGAAAAAATGCATGCTCATATTTTTCAGCAACATATAACATCAAATAAGTAGAGTTCCACCTTGTTGGTACATCAAGTATTAACGTGGCCTTAATGGATACACATACTTCTTCAGCTCACCTTTTAAAACTTGCAAATCTACTTGGAGAAGACTTCACAAACTTATCTGCAACTCTTTTTTTCCTAATGGATATGTCAATTTCTTTCAATCCATCACTAACAATTAAATTCAAAATATGAGCAGAACATCGCATATGCATGAACTCTTCATTCAACAAAGTATGCCCATTCAAAATACTCAATGCTCTAGCAAAATATGAAATAGCCAAGTTATTAGCACTTGCATTATTCACTGTTACACAACAAACTTTTGAAATCCCCCATTCTTTTAAATAATTCTCTAGGTTTCTCCCTATGGTTTCACCTTAGTGGTAAAAAAATCAAAGAAAATTTCAATTTTTTTATTCAATTCTCACCCTTCATCAATGTAATGAGCTTTCACACACATGTAATTCATATTTTGAATTGATGTCCAAGTATCCGTAGTAAGTGAAACCATGTTTATTTGCAAACAACACATGCTTCAACTTCTCCTTTTCATCATTAAACACTATCTAGCAATAGTGACATGAGAAAGAATTTTAAATTTAGGTTGAGCATCTTTCATGAATTTCCTAAATCCTTCATTTTCAACAAACTTAAAGGCAAGTTCATCAATAATTATCATCTTTGCAAGTGCTATTAGAGTTTGCTCTTGTTTACAGTCAACAAGTTTCATACTAACTTTATTAGGGTCACTCTCACCATCACTTCCAAAAACAATTGCCTTTTGTTTTTTATCAACCTGCCTGTGTGGGTTTTTATTATATTATTGGAACATATGTCTTCTCAAGTTAGAGGTTCCATAGATAGAACTAGTTGTTGCACATAATGCATTATAGTACTTACAATAAGTCCTACCATCTTCTTTCTTAGTAAAATGTTCCCAAACATTAGAAAGGGGACTAACAACTTTTTTTTCCTCTACTTGTGCATATTTAGGTTGTTGTCCTTGCCCTTGTTGTGGTGGAGTTTCATGTCCTTGTGGTTGTGAAAGAGCTTCTGGCCCTTGTTGTGATGGACTTTGAGTATGACATGGAGAGGGAGTGCTAATTCGTGGAATTGAAGATGAATCATTAACACTCTCTGTACCACTTTTCTTTTTCAATTGTCTCATTTGTAAGTTCTAAAGAACCTACCCACAATAAAAAAATAAAAGTAAGTGAAAGTAACATGGACCTATGGTGGTATTAGAAAGAAAATGAACAGCAAAAGTAGCTTAAATTAACAACTCTTGCACTTGAAATATTAATTATAGTACTTTATTATTTCAAAAAATAAAACATGTAATAGTTTACAAAATTGTAGTAAATTTTCATTAGAGTAATCAAAATACAAAATACTCAACTACCTAGTACCTACTTTCTGAAAATTATTAGCAAATGATATAACTAAACATAGTATATACCTTTGTGAGGGATTGTATAAAATGTTTTCTATCTTTCTGAGAGTATATACCTTTGTAAAAAGTTAACTTTACCATGCATACACTTTCACCAATCCTATGTGATAATCATGAGTCTCTAAATGGAATAAGGTTTCACAATTAAAGCATATATCACAAAAGATTTTAAAAAATCACACAAGAGAGGGCTTCATGGTTAATAATCGGTTACAATGAAGGCATGATTAGTCGACAATCATGACTAATGTCAATTTACTTGATTCTTCTCTATTCCATCCCTTTTCAACCACAAAGCTTGGGGGGTTTCTTATTTTGCCATTAACTGAACTCTATCAAAACTCACAAAAATAGTTATATGAAGATGATCATGTTTATCAATACGAAACTAGTATTTGTGACCTACACAACACACAATAAAAAAATAAGTGATATATAAAAAGAATTGTTAATTATGTTGGTTGGTGAAGAAAATTTGAGAGTCGAACGTGAATGTAAAAGCATGAAACATGGTTTGTTGTGAAGTGAAGGGATTGTTACCTGCCGACTAAGAAACAAAGCGCCACCACACAACACAACAAAGTGTGGGTTCTCCTCTCAGTCCAGAATTGTATTATTTTTATAACTATTCAAAAATTATGTTAAATTCAAATTTTAGCCCTATATAAGAAAAAAGAGTTAAGATTTTATCCCAACACGAAAAAATATTTTAAAATTAGTTTTGTTAAATATAAAGAAAAAATAGGATAATAATTAGACCAATTTCATGAGTTATTTTTTTAACAAAAACATTTTTATTTAAAAAAAGTCTTCAACTAACATTTTTTATGGATTTTTCTTATCTCTTTTAACCTATCCTTTCCATTTTTTTAAAGTTTAATTTCAATATTTTTAATTTTTTTATCAATTGTTAAAATTAATCCATATCACAATATAAGTTATTTATCATAAATTTTAATTCTATAAAAAAATATTTATCACAACGTATTCTTGGCTTCTTGCTGTGACGAGGTGGATTTATCCCCCAACTTATTAAATTGTTACTATTTTATTAAAAGCACTAAAAGAACTAATGCATTACCACACCTTCCTTGATTGTCAAATTATTTTTTTTAGTTTTTAATATATATAATATTTATATTTTAATTATGAGTTCACGGATCGATTCAACGAGTCAAGGATCTATAAATCTAAACTCGTGATCCAATCCGTACATGAATGATTTTTATCGATTCTTTTGACCCAAATACATAGATGACTTAAACCAAATTGTTTGGATCGATTTGGATTAGTTTGGGTTCACAGGTGATTCATACTTGTGAACACTCGTGGTTCTCATGCCATATGATAAATCAAGATTTTTTGCTAAAAAATGTATTCATTTTAATATTTCATCATGTGTTGTGTTAAATAAAATTGTCACTAAAAGTAAATACATGAAGAAAATCCATAAAAACTACCCATCTTAATAATGTAACCGTGCAAGGAGATTCATCAAGAAAAAAAAATGTAAAGTAAAACAAACAACTTACAGAGACTCGAAAAAAGGTTGAAAAAGTTCGATCCCATTTTAAGGTAAATTAGGAGGAAAAAAGAAAGAAAAAATAATAAAATTAGTGAGAGAAAATAATAAATACAGTAAGTGATATGATAAAAAAATAACGAAATAGAGAAAAATAAAAATGAAATGGAAGGAAAAATTGATATATGTTGAATATTTTCCGAAAATGAAATTACACAAAAAATGTTAGTTGTTAATTTAAAATTGCAACAGTTGCTTCAAAAGAAAATTGCTGAAATTTAATCTGATTGTGACCAACCTAGCCTTTGAAAAGGTACTTAGTGAACTGGATTACAATATAGTTGGTGCACATTAACATCAAGAGCATTAGTTTATAGGGAATTACTTCCTGCCCACTAAAGATAAAATTAAATAAAATATATAAGTAGGAAATAATTTTTAACTATAAGTCAATTTTATAAGATAAAATTATCATAAATCTATATTTTAAGATGATATCAGAGTCAGATTTATTTTAAGATGATATCAGAGTCTATTTTTAAATTTAGTATAAAAAAAAATTATCTATCATATTCACATACCAAGTCAAATTAAAATGTTGGGACGTTGAGAGATGTATCAAGAAAAACCAAGTGTGAAATTGCCCAGCTGGTTGACAATAAATAAACTAACATTTTTGTAGTGTTTGTTTGTGAAGCGTTGACAAGATAGGATGTGAATGCTCAAGATTGAGCATATACTGTAGACGCTGAGTATATTCTTTTGACTCTGAAGCAATACATTCTTGGGATGGGTGCTATACTATGTTATATATATGTCTGTAGCTGCACACGATGCCAACCATACTTCCCAACACTAACACTTGTTCAATTACTCCTTCAAATCAGTCTGGCTTGACAAGCAGGTTTGTGCGCTCTCTATCTCTCTTGGTTAGTTGGAAAATTTTGTTGTGCATGCTTTTTGGTAATGTATGGAACCTGAAAGAGAGTTCAAGACTTATTAGTGGAAGAGTTTCTTTCTATTGAGGTAACAACACTTTTTTTGTTTGTTTGTAAATATTTGGTTATTAATTATATATGATAATGGTAACAAACTATAATTATTTCACCATTGAATTCTGGGGTCATTTTTATCAATCCGATCATGCATTCCCACAACACATTAACTTTCCATCAGGGATGTTAATTACACTGCTATTTGCCTGCTACTATAGTATGTAGTCCTCCTAGAAGTGAAACAAATGTATGCAAACAAAATAAATTGTCCGTTGTGCCTTTGTCCTTTTGTCTTTCTCTAATTTCTTCATGTGTTTAATTAGCACAAAATGTTTTCATCGTTAGGGGTTGTTGCATGTTTTTCGTGAAAAAAGTTTCATAACACGCACAAGGTCAATTATTCCTTACCTCGATCACCATCTATCATGTAATTCATCAAGATATTTTTCAGGAAATATTCAAATAGACTTGAAGATTCCTCCTAAAAAAAAGTAGACTTGAAGATTCAACCACATAAATTACAAGGAATTTAAGAAAAATTAGCTGAAACTTTACGATAAGCTGTCAGGATATTCTGAAACTGATATGGAAGACATTAATATTTTAGTAAATTAAGAGTCAGTTCATTTGAATATGACCATCAGTGAAGTTTTTAATTCCGAAGTAAGCGTAGTTTATCCATATCTTACATCAGCCTTCACAAAGGTTAAAATTAGCCGCAGCTTTTTCCAAACGACCACTTTGATGGTTAATTTCTTACACAAAGTATATTATCTTCTTATCATGTTCTATTATATTTATTAGGTATAGAATCATGCATTCTACGGGATAGGTACAATTATAAAATTATAAAAGTCGTACAATTTTTAAATACTAATAAGTTATTTATCAATATTTTATTGAAACATAATTCAATAAATAAATGAGATATAATTAATTTTATCATTTCAACTCTATTTTATTTCAATGTAATTAAGAATATTTATGTACTTATCATTAATTTAACATTTAGGAAATGATAAAATATTTTTTAACTGATATATGAGTATAACTATAATATATTAGTGATCATTATTCAGAGACTCTAAAGGATATAAATATATGTAAAAGGAAAATCATTACATAACTCCTCAAATATTAAAAATAAAATGATAAAAACTAATCATCCTAGTATATATTTTGATATATACACTTTAGAGCAAAATATATAGTAAATAATTAGTAATCATTGCAATAAAATATTAAATCAATTTATTCTTTCAAAAGATAGATGTTAATATAAACCATGTCATCTAAGGTCGTTTTATAGTTTTTTAAAAAGACATGCATCGATGGTGTGTTTTGCAACATTTGCCAAGAAAGAGATAAATAAGATCAATATTAAAGTAAAATTGATATATAGTAGTTATTGAAGGAATATTCATGTTTTCTTCATGCATGCATGCTGTTTTCTGTCGTCTTTTCCTTAATTGAATTATATTTTGAAATTCTATATTAAAATAATTAATTTATGAATAATTGTAATTAATTAAAAGGCGTAAAAACAAAAATATTCTAATATAATAAGAAAATATGAAATGTAGAGAATTCATAATAAATAATATTTATGCTAACATGGCTTGATAATAAAGATGTTTATGCTTATGTGTCACCTATAACTTTTCCTTCAGGCTTTATATATTATAAATATATTCAATATTAAGAGTTGTCAAACTTTTTTATATATTCATTCTGCATTATATATATGAGAATTACTTGGTATTGTATTTCCTGCTTATAGATATTTTTGTGTGAGGAGATTAAACAATGAAAAAATTTAGACTAATTAATAAATTATTAACAATCACAAAAGTAAATATTATATCATATTTTAATTTAAAATTTTAAGATTTAAATTTATAAATTTTATTCTTATTTATATCATATTTTTTTTTTTTATCTAATATAAAATTTTATTTAATACTTACATATATACTCCAACATATATTAACCTGGTTGGTATGCATATAGCCAAATGTTGTTCTAACCTCTCTCTCTATATATAATACTTATATTTTTTTTTTCATTTTTTTTCTTTTTCATTAAGTGATACTTCACATTTTGAGTGTGCAATTATTATTTCCAATAGTCAAAATGTTGTTAATTAAACTTGATCTTTTGTACTTGTACAGGAAAGGTATTTATTGCTCTCTACTTAGGTAACATAAGCCAACAATTTTAGTAGTAATTAATGGCTGGAGAATTGGGAGTTTTGAATGCACTTGATGTGGCAAAGACACAATGGTACCACTTCACTGCTATTGTGATCGCTGGAATGGGTTTCTTCACCGATGCCTATGACCTCTTCTGCATTTCCCTAGTCACCAAGCTTCTAGGGAGGCTATATTACACAGAACCAGGTGCACCAAAGCCAGGTTCACTTCCTCCAAGAGTTCAAGCTTCTGTGACTGGTGTAGCACTATGTGGCACATTAGCCGGCCAACTATTCTTTGGTTGGCTTGGTGACAAAATGGGGAGAAAAAGAGTCTATGGACTAACACTCATTCTCATGGTAGTGTGCTCCCTTGCCTCAGGACTCTCCTTTGGGTCAACTCCAGAGGGTGTCATGGCCTCACTTTGCTTCTTCAGGTTCTGGCTAGGGTTTGGGATTGGTGGTGACTACCCTCTTTCTGCCACAATCATGTCTGAATATGCCAACAAGAAGACGCGTGGCGCGTTCATAGCCGCGGTGTTTGCAATGCAAGGATTCGGAATCCTGGCTGGTGGAGTGGTGGCATTGATTGTTTCATATGCATATGACCAAAAGTACAAGCTTCCTAGTTATGAACAGAATCCAGAAGCATCCTTGGACCCCGCATTTGACTATGTTTGGAGAATAGTTTTGATGTTTGGTGCAGTTCCTGCTGCACTCACCTACTACTGGCGCATGAAGATGCCAGAGACAGCACGTTACACTGCCCTTGTGGCCAAGAATGCAAAACAAGCTGCTGCAGACATGTCTAAGGTGTTGCAAGTGGAACTTGAAGCTGAAGAGGAGAAGGTGAAGAAATTGACAGAGAATGAGAGCAACAAGTATGGTTTGTTCACCAAGGAATTTGTGAAACGCCATGGCCTGCATTTGTTGGGAACCACCACCACTTGGTTCTTGTTGGACATAGCATTCTACAGCCAAAACCTTTTCCAGAAGGACATTTTCAGTGCAATTGGGTGGATCCCTCCAGCAAAGGAAATGAATGCAATCCACGAGGTACTAACAAAAATCAATGAATTAATTAGTAACCAAATTTAGTGATGAAAATTGTTTTCTTCCTTTGAAGTCACAATTTTTTTAGTGCATTTAAAAAACGATTATATACAAATTAGAGAAAAAAGACTATTGATTGACATCAATGTAAAATAGTTTTACACTATAATCCAATCCCAAATCATTATATATGATAAATTTATTAATTTTTACGATAATTATCTTTAAAGTTATATACCAATGCTGATTTCTATTGATTAAAAGTGTAAAACTGTTACACTATCAGTGTGCAAGACTATTTCATGACTGATTTTTTATTTTTATTGCAGGTGTATAAGATTGCAAGAGCACAAACACTCATAGCACTATGCAGTACTGTGCCAGGTTACTGGTTCACAGTGGCATTAATTGATTACATGGGCCGTTTTGCCATCCAATTGTTGGGGTTCTTCTTCATGACTGTGTTCATGTTTGCTTTGGCTATACCATATGATCATTGGTCTGAGAAAGAAAACAGAATTGGGTTTGTGGTGATGTACTCTTTCACCTTTTTCTTTGCCAATTTTGGTCCAAATTCCACCACATTTGTTGTGCCAGCAGAGATTTTCCCTGCAAGGCTAAGGTCCACTTGCCATGGAATCTCTGCTGCTGCAGGAAAGGCTGGTGCAATTGTGGGTGCATTTGGGTTCCTATATGCTGCACAAAGCAAGGACCCTTCCAAGACTGATGCAGGGTACCCTACTGGTATTGGAATTAAGAACTCACTCATTATGCTTGGTGTGATCAACTTCATTGGGATGTTGTTCACCTTGCTTGTTCCAGAATCAAAGGGAAAATCACTGGAGGAGTTGAGTGGGGAGAATGGTGAAAATGATGCTGAACATGCAGTGTCTGCTAGGACAGTTCCTGTTTGATTGAAGTTAAGTTTGTGTTCAACAATGTGGTTCAACTTCAAATTGTGATATGTGTACATTTTAATACTGGGTTTTGGTTGTGACGTGTTTACACCAATGATGTAGTAGTTGCACGGTTCAGGGTGCTAGAGCTTAAAAATAATTACAGTTTGTTTGCTTTTGGTTCTTACTTTTGTTTTTTTTTTTGTTTAAAATAGATACCTGGTAATTTTACTTTTGATTATTTGTAAAGTTTTATTGTTTTGTTATTTAATCACAATTTATGATTAATTTATTGTCTTTTATAATAATTATTTAAGTTATATTAAATATAACTTTTAATATTGATAGTTTGTCTATTAAACTCATAATAATGCCATTGCCATTCTAAATTTTCAATAATTTTGTAATGATAAGAAATTTGTTATTCCTTTGCTTTTTGTCATTTCTTTGCAACAAAATAAAGATATGATTAGAATTATCATAACCACCGGTTTACCAACAAAATATATAATTAAGAGTTTGTTTTTCAAATTTGTTTGCATAAAAGAATTAATATCCCTAAATGGATGTTAGTCCTTTCATAGAATAGTTTTTAACTATCGATAGAAGGATAGCATGTGTTAAAAAAAATAGACTTTAAGATTGTTTGAAAAGCAAGTTTGAGAATTAAACAAAAAGGTATAAATTAACTAATATTTCACAAAATTGTGGATGAAATAAACAAACTAATCAATGGCTTATGTCTTTGAAGTTATACCAAACAAATTATTTGTTATTAGTATTTACGAAAAGACCTAATATATAAACTATTTTATTTAAATTAAAACAATTTCTGTCAAAATTTACTTGAGATATTGACTTTTTTTACAAAAATAAGTGAAAATCAAAAAATTATTTATGTAAAAAATGTAGTATGAAAATTATTTATAACATAAATGATTTTTTTTACCGTGGTTATAATTAGGACTGATAAAAAAAAGTGTCATTTTGCATCAGTTATAACTTTTTTACATCGTTCACCGATACATGCGCTTTTAAAGTCAATGCTGCATTTTGTATTTCTTTTTGTTTACACGTGCAGATACAAAGCTTTCAATCACGCACAGCTAGGGCATTCACAACTCTCCTAAGTCAACCAAATGGGGTGGGCGATAAAATATATAAGCCCAATCATCTTGATTGTTATAATTGAAAGATAAGCTTCTGTTCAACAAAGTGGTTCAACCTCAAATTGTGATATTTGTACATTTTAATACAGGTTTTTGGTTGTGATATGTTTACACTAATGATGTAGTAGCTGCATGCTTCAGGGTGCTAGAGCTTTAAAGCAATTACAGTTTGTATGCTTCGTTCTTTCTAAATTGTTTGTTTGTTCAAAATAGATACCTGGTAATTGTACTTCTATTTGTTAGCTAAATATAACAAGAATAAATAATATATGTACATAGTGTAAAGTTGTAAAGTTTTAATACGATGTTATTTAATTATAATTAATCATGTATAATAAATTTATTTTCTTTTATAATAGTTATTTTAAATGTTATATTAATGATAACTTTTGATTGATAAGGTAACAAATTTAATATTGATAATGCCAGACTACTTTTTTTTTTTTAATAATAATACGTGCCAAATATTAACTTATAATAGTATCATTCTCATTCTAAATTTCCAATCATCGTGTAATTATAAGAAATTTATTATTCCTTCCCTTTGTGCCATTTTCTTGCCGCAAAAACGAAGATATGATACTAGTGTGTGAACTTTGGACCTTTCGATCAGTGATATATTTGATAATGCAAAAAAATAAAAAAAATTCTAGTTTTGATATTCTTAGAACACGTTTTATATGTAAAAATGCATGAATTATTGATATAATTTTATATTATAATATTAACGTAGAATATCTATTAATTTTACTTATTACTAATCTTTACTTAAGAATATGATTGACTACTTTTATCACATATTTCTTTTTTTTCATAAAACCTAAATCTAAAACTTTATTTTAGGAGACAAGACTTATATAGTTTCACTCGGACTATCATCAATAAATAATTACGTAAAAAAATATTTATTATTATAATATTTAAAAAAAGACTTTATAAATAATTTTTTGAAGTAAAAAAAAATAAAGTCAATGTTGCATGCTTACAAGTGCGGATACAAAGCTTACAATCACGCACAGCTAAGGCTATAGCAACTCCCCACAATCAACTGAATGGAGTGTGTGATAACGTATGAGTCCAATCATCTTGATTGTGATAATTGAAAGATAATAAATTCAAAATTATGCCTACAAATTACTTTATTTTTTGTGAAACATATTGGGGAAAAGAAACATAGAGAAGGATGATTACTAGTAGAGAAAATAAATGATTTGGTCGAAGATGACTGTACTTGATACTCCTTCATGATGGTCCACATTTCATTTGTTTTTGCATGATTTGGTTTTCGAGTTTTAAAGTTTTATTATTTTTTCTATTCAGCTATGCTATCTTATCCCAAAGCTAAACAAGCTCCCAATGAGTGGTAAGTGAGATCGCATGACATGGACAGAATAACCGTGAGTTTTTTTTTTTACCAAGATAAAGTATCCACCATTGAAAGTAATGACTGATATTTATCAAAAATTTTAAGTATATATATGAGAAATATTTTTCTCCTAAGTTGCATAGTATATTTTATACCTAAGGTCAAGATTCAAAGGATAACCTAGTAAAAAGATATAAATTGTTATAATTTATGTCAACCATTATTGTCTAACTAGAGTCATATAAAAGGTAATATTAGGTTATGTAACTAAAAAGGTAGTTATAGGTTGAAAAGCTAATTGGAAATTTAAAAACTCTCTTAGTGTTTAATAAAATTATCTATTGAATTAACTGAAAAATATAAATTACATAAATAAACATATTTATATGTAATGTTTTTATACAAAATTTAATTTAAATTTTTTTATAAAAATATATTTTGTAGTTTTATAATTTTAGTATTAAATTAATTTTAAACACCTGTAGTTTTTTATTTGTAAAATATCCAAAAGAAATTAAAAAAACTATGTAAACTTATCACTATCAATTTCATATATAATTAAAAACTAAATTGAGAAATCTCTATCATATGGAAAAAAAAGGTAAAAATAAATTTTTATCTTAAAAAGAAAATATTATAAAAGAAATTTAATAAATGTTAAAGAACAAAAAAAATAAATATAAAAATTTACAAGTTAGTGTTTTAAAAAATGTCATGTCTCAGAAAAGTTAAAAACTATTTTAAAAATTTATTTATTAAACAATCAAATAAACTTTTCAACTAATACAAAAATTAAAAATTAATTAAAATATCTTATTGATCACCCTCTAACCCTCTAAGTTATTTACCCTTCAATTTTTTTTATTATTATTCAAGATATGAAATAATATCTCCATTTTCAAATAATATATCACGTTAAAGATCATAGCGGTTTCAATAGTTTCAGCTCTAGGTAAACTTCTTCCTTTAAGCAAATCTAGAATATACATTTTTTGGTCTTAAAAAATATACTTTCTTACATTGAGAAAAATACCTTTGTACTAATTATCACCCAATACTTAAGAAATACTTTTAACAAACAAAAATCCTAGGTTTGAAATTGTGTTTGAAAGAAATCCCTAAGGCTTCTAATTTTAACCTTATCACTCATTCATTACTCCCTGTAATAATTAAGTTATCTACATACACTGTACTAGAGAGACATGGGTACTTTTATTAGCTAGACAAAAAATAATCAAAAATGCTTCTATGATGTCCAAACTGCAACATAGTTTAAACCGTCTAAACTGAGTCCAAAGGGCTTGTTTAGGCACTGTAAGAAAAGGCATTTTTGACATGCAACTGATGCAAACATCAATAAAGGCTAGCTGTAACATAAATAATTGAATTGAAACAAGTTAGCAACTGAAGCAAATCAGCGCAACCCTTAGCAATTAGATAGGCTAATTATAACCGACCACATAATCATGAGGGTTGATCCTCATAATGTAAAACCATCTACAACCAAATGACTTTTAGGGAGATATAAGGTTGGCCCATTAGTTGGGAAGGGTGAAAGGAGAAAGAAGGAAAAAAAGGTTGTGGGTTCGAATCCTCCGGATTAACATTTCTAACAAAACAACAAATTAACATCTCCCCATAAAAAATAAAGTAAAAAACCAAACGCCTTTAATAGAGGATAGATAAAGAATATCCTGAGTTTGATAAGGTTCTTGAGCATGCATTTTATCCAACAAAATCATATACCATCCTTCATGAAACAATGCCTTAGTGAATCAAGAGAAGCTATAAAGGACTTAAAAAAATTTGATATTAGAAGACGAGGAACATTATTGTGGGACAGAGAATGAATAAGAGCTTGAACTCTCCCTCTTGCATGAAGATTCAGCCGTGGAGGACACGTCTTGATCAATGCTTGACACCCCGGTATCCTTGCTAAGATTTCGCGAATTATTCTGCTTCTGCTCGACCTCTGCCGAACATTTTGGTCTCTTTCTATTAGGAGGATCAATCTGGGGATTATCAAGTGTTGGCACCTTCTGATCATTAGATGAAGAAGTGATGTGCGAAACCTTGTCCTTCAAGAAAACTTTTGGAATGGCCAAACTTTCACTCTCATCAACAACTTCATGTCTCTCTTCTGAGCCAGATCCTTTCGAAGCTGCCTCATTTTCCCACATCTTGAATATTGCTTCAGTCAATTGTTCTCTTGCCTGATCTATGTCAATGATTGGTTTCGGATAGTTTTGACCTAACTCAACTCCTGATGCTCTTAGCACAGTAAGGGGTGCATTCCAAGGGTGATGAATCCACTCAGCTGGCATTCTTGCCAACTCAGGCAACCATTGGCGTACATACTCACCTTCTGGATCGAATTTAGCCCCATGAATCTGTTCCCAAAGTGAGACAAAAATAGAGAAGTTTGAGTACTGTCTCTAATGTGTCAGAATCTTCTTATGCTTTGAGTGAGTAGTATTTATTCCTCATTATATACAACTTGACCAAAAGAGGACTTTGTTAGTTATCTTAATTTTAATATATAACCATTATTGTCCTTCACCTAATAGCTTTAGATTTCGGATAGTTGGTTCATGATTTGGTATATAATTATAATTTATAACTGTAGAATTTGAACATACAAATTAACTATGTCAAGCAGAAATCAGATAGCCACATAAAAAAATCGAAAGTAAATATGAACGGATAAATTTCTCTAGATATCAAATGCATTTAAAAAAAAATCAGAAATGAAAATCTATAATGTTTTTACTGCCACAAGAACAACATAAATCTAGGAAGCGATCTGTGCTGCAATTTTGTCTTATCAAACACAGAAAAAAGTTTCAGTTCAGAAAAATCAAATTGAACAACATAATGTGATATTTTATATAGATTATGCTGGTCACGCAAACTTCAAATGAGTAGAAATTAAAATATGAATGTGAGATCCTTAGATCCTAGAGTCACAAAGAAAATAGTAAAACTTATGAGTCAAGAAAACACGACATACCGCAGGATCGTCCAAGCGCTCAAGCTTGTGGCCATCAGGCAAGCAGCCTGAGATGTACTGCCAGCCCAAGATATCACTTTCAAGATCTGCATCCAAAAGTGTGTCCCAGAAATATTTCATTCCCCATCTCCATGGTATGAGCAACATTTTCACAGCGAAACTAGAAACTATGACTCTTATTTTGTTGTGTATCCATCCTGTTGCCCATAGTTCTCTCATTCCTGCATCAACCAAAGGATAGCCAGTCCTACCTTGTCTCCAAGCCTTAAAGTTGGCAGGATCAGTCTTCCAAGGGAAAAATGCCAAGTTCCCAAGCAGTGGCTTCTCTATGGTGGATGGGAAATTGAAACAAAGATAGCGCGAGTACTCTCTAAGTCCAATGGCCCTGAGAAAAACAGTTGCACTCTCTTCACCAGCACTGTTTCCTTCATTTGCCCATAATATCTGCTTGGTACGTGCCAACTGAAAAACTTTCCTCACACTCAGTTCTCCAAAATGAATATATGGTGACAAGAGTGAAGTGGAATCCCCACCAACCTTTAACCTGTTTTTGGAGTAGTGAAGTAGGTGCTGTTCAACAAATTCGGTTAAAGCCTTGTCAGTCTTGTTCCAACCTGGATACCATGCTCTTCCTAATAATGCATTGCTCGATTTTTCTGATTCATCCTCAAGACCTAGTTGTTCAATTGAACATTTCCCAACTTTTCCTGTAATCAACAGAAGAAGATAGAGAACCAAAATCTCATCTTAGTGTTTCGTGTGTACAAATATATGTCAATTTGTGGGCAGGATGGTATAATAACAGAATAACATCATCACATAGCTGGTTGTTGCCACAAGAAGATATTATATATGCTCAAATTCTCATTGGTTTTTATATATCTCGACTCCAGTAAATACCTGATATCAATTATCATATTATCAAGAAACAATCAAACCATAGTAGCGTGAATATAGTCGTACCTTCCGCTAGAATTAATTGAGGAGGAATAAGTGAAAAAGCTTTCATTTGCATATGCAAGCATCTGTTCCAAAAGGGATCAAAGGTTGTAAAAGCATGTCCGGTCTCATCGTATATACTCCATGGCTCAAACAACAAATCCCCATTGTAGCTTTTCACACTTATACCAAGTTCCACTAGCTTTTCTTTGATGTTGTGATCACGAACAAGTGAAACCGGATCTGGGAAAAGAAATAGTGATCAAATATCTGGCATTGAATTGAGAAGCTATATCAGAAATTTTTCTCACTATGAGGCATTTTTATCAATTTTTGCAGCATCATATGAGGTGTCAACCAAATGATTTTCTATTCACTTATTCAGTATTCAAGATAGATTGCATGGTTTCTAGTTTTGTGAAACGGGGAAGAGAGAAATCAAGAAGGACATTTTTTGCCTACATAAAGAAAAACAATGTTTGCCTACATAAAATGCCTGATGGCAGTAGATGATATTCATTTGGTTTTTGACAAGATGGTGTCATGTTGTAAAATTGCAGACTGCTTTTGTCAAATCAAATGTGTAATCAGATAATATATTCTCCACTTCAACCATATAGTACAAACTGTACAGAAAAAGATGATCTTGTTTTAACTTTAGAAACTTAAATAGTTTTGTGTTCTTCTTCAGGTTTATCCAAATATCTTCTGTTGTCCTAAGCATGTAATGCCAGGTTTCCACCCTGTTGATGTACACCGCAATTCGAATTCCACAGCAAAACTCACTATGAATAAATAAAAACAATATAATTATTTAATGAGGATGAAGATGAAGCTTGGCATAACCGTATGGTTGGCTTCTAGACAAGGAAATAATCCCTCTGGTTGCATATAATATAACCCTCCCAAGACCCCACAGTGATGGGAGCCTAGTGCACTAGGCAATCCTTTAATATATATATATAGAAGACAAAGCAAACAATAAAAAAAATATCCCACCTTATCGTTAAGTTCTAAGCTCAGTATAATATTTTGACAGAAACCTACTTGCTTCCTCAACTTTTGGAGTTTCAAATTTTTTAACAGCACCAAAATAAATTATAGTAGGAAGCAATACAAATATGGTTAGAGCCTTCAACAAAGAAAGTTAATTCCATAAAAAGCTATCTTCTTGAACAAAAACCCTTACCATAGAGATGGTTAAACACTACTTTTGTTGCTTGAATTGCATTTACACATTCCAAAAGAGCCTCAAGAGTACTATCAGTTTTGATAAGCATTAGTTCAGCTCCAAGTGATTTCAGTGACTTATCCAAGTGTGCAAGAGACTGCTTCAGCCACCACCTCGACACTCGACCCGGATAAAATTGCCCTTCCTCTTTGGGACACCAAATATAGACAGGGAAGACAGAACCATCCTTGGCAGCAGCAGCAGCAGCTAATGCAGGATTGTCCTCGATTCTAAGGTCCCTCCTAAACCAAACTATAGTCTTATTCATACCCATATAGAAAAATACTTCAGATTCCTCATGCCATAGCCAAAGCCTTAACCCCCATCAAACTATAAGTACTTCTCCTTAAGTTTCCTTTTTTACACACAAACAAATACAGTACTCACCTTGAAAACTATATAGTTTTCTTATTGAATTGAATATTCTTACCCACACAACACAAAGCAGCTGAAGTCCCTGGCACTGACTATAAAACCTTGGATCTGGAATTTTGTCAATATAACAAAGCTATTTATAGCCTCAAATCACGGTGAAAAAGGACTTAACTCCTTAGATATCAGACCAACGGGTAGATTATCTTATCTGAATCTCCAATTCCAACTTCTTTGCCTCTTTGTTTTCTTTATGCCATGCAACCTAAATCCAACTCATAGAAGCATTTCCCCACATGTCTCACACACTCATCAATCTAAACTCTAAACCCCACCAAGGTACCAATGATAAAAACATGCAAATGGGAAATCTCCAATTATTAACCAAAATTGACTAAAGATCAATAAAAAGGTTCTGCTGCATAGCACGGTTCATCTCAAAAACATAACAACGAAACAAAGAAGACTGTATACATACATATATTGACAAACAACTAGAGCTTGAACAAATCCTTAGAGACAAAGAAAGATGACTAACTGATAGAAACTCTTCAATTCAAGCCACAAACCCACTTCAAATTATATTAGAGAAGGTATCAAATACCCATGAGCTAGATGTTCAGTGTTAACCAACACATCTTGAAGTTTAGCTAAAGAAGAATCAAACAAAGAACAAATCAAATTGAACATAGTGTAAATTACTAAATTAGGCTTAGCTAGTAATGTAGACTTTAATGCAGTTGGCATTAAAGTCAGAAGTTATTGAATCGTGAAATTGTCTTTTCCCGGGAAATGTATGGTGAGGATCCCACCAAAGTCTAAAGTATGTGGATCACGAGTGGGACATCACACCGAAGGAAACTGGGGACATCACACATGTAATTTCCTACGTTGACTGAGGTAAAAGAATAGAAAAAAGATTGGTGAATATCCTATCAAATGTTATTTAATAGTGGAGAAAAAAAAAGGATTTAATTAGTCATTTAGTACATTAATGGAGTCTAACTTATTTGATATAGCACCGGAAGTCTAAGTTGTTATAAACTTTTAGTACTTCTGTTTACTTAAAAAAAAATTGTTTGATACCTATATATTTTTATTATCTATACTTAAAAAATTTCCTTTTAAGTTCTTATGCATACCATGTTTTTTAATTTTAAATATAAGACTAAATGAGTAGTTAAATAAATGTTGTTTGTCTTAATAGAATTGAATTTAAATTTCTTGAGTTTGACTCGCAGTAGAAAAAAAATGTAATTTTGTGACAAAATGAGAAAATTTCATTAAGGCGGTAAGTTAAATTCTTTAATAAAGATTAATTATTAATAAAACTAATACTTATAACATGATTAAAAAATAATATAAGTGATATGACAATATAAAAAAATATACTCCTATGGTTCATTATAATTATTGTCTTAAGTTATTTTATATAGATAAAAAAATTAATAAGTGAATAAAAAAGAATAACAATTTTATAAAATTAATTATTTTATCATTATTAATTTATTTTTTAATTTCTATAATCGATATCATTAATATAATAAGGGATATAAATGAAAAAAAAATTAAGATTATGCAGAACATAATCTTGTAATTATAGAATTGTAATTATCTTGTAACAACTTTTTTTATACAACCATTATTATAGAATTGAGGAAGTAAATAATATGATGTAACAAATAAAATAATAATAACAATGAAGTGTTTGATATATATATATATATATATATATATATATATATATATATATATGCAGAGCTTGAGATACTTTAAGATGAAAATGGTCAAATAATATATACTTAAAATTAATTTGAAGTCACAACATTTGCCATTCAATTACATGTTATGATATACGTAGATACGTCATATGCAGTTAAAGAAAGATTGAGGAATGGAAATAAAATCTTGCTTGAAAATTTATATAAAAAATATTAAATTAAGTGAACTTATGGTTACGGTTAGCTTGGGCTAATGTCATCAAACATTACATAATATAAAATAATTTCGGGAGCATCCTTGTATAAAAACTAAATCTATATACATTAACCAGGTTTTTTTAATATATATATATACCATGGATCAAATTATATCGATGTAATTTAAATAATTATTATATTATTTAATAACTTAATATAAAAATATATATTTTTATCAATCCAACTATTAAATTATATTTACATGTTTTAATATTATCTATATAAAATTTTATCAAAATTAATCATCAATGACTAACCAGAAACAAATGTATTAAAGAGGGGTCAGATTTTTTTTACATAATTATTTAAATATATAAGTTCTAATAAATAATAAGCTTAAAAATTATTTATTATTAATTTATAGATAAAATTAGAGATATAATCTATATTACTAGAAAAGTTTTAAGTAAATATTAACTCAAAACATATTTTTCTTATATACTTTCCTTCATTAATATTTTTTAATTTTATTTTTTCATATATATATATATATATCAAGCACGTCATAGAGACCTACCAACTACATAACTACTTTCCAGCAATGAAGACATGACATTGATGTTGCGCTGTCTCAAAAATCTGGCAAGCATTTGCTGTTTACGTTAAGTGCTGTCCCTTTTAATAAAATAGTATATATAGTAAAATCACACGAAAACTTCGACAAGTTTCTAAAATGTAAAGTTTATACATCAATGTTCCCATTTGGTTGTGCTGTTAAATTTTTATTAACTGTTTTGAACTACGCTGTACTCTTTTAAGTACTGGCGATCAAATAGTAATTACAACAAATTTTAATAGTCAAACACTATGATATTTCGATTTATGTATTTATTTATTTTCTATTATCACAAGTATATAATTTTTTTCATTTTTTGGGTTCTAGGTCAACGCACAAAAAATATTTAAATATTTTTTAGACATTAATGTACACCTTTTATTGTCTTTGTCAATTGAATCAACTCTACAAAGAAAAAAAGAAAAAGAACAAAAAAGTTGTTAACACGTGCATTCACCACACATAATCAGAACTCAAGTTAGGCGCGTCTTGGAGCCCAATAGCCCAATCCAAGAACCATCTAAAATCCAAAATTGATAGGCTTTTGCTATTTTAACATCCTTATTACTAATACACTCTTCTTTTCATTTTTTTTTTCTCAAAAATATCATAGAAAATACAGTCTCCTTTGCACACACCCATAGGTCTTCAGCAATTGCTTTTGTCCACATTTCATAATTGTCATCAGTTGCTCAGCCGCAAGAATCTCTCAATTCAACAGTATCATGATTTCTTGTGCATATCATCATCACTAATCCTCTCACACAGGTAAGAAAACCTTTTAACCCTCTCTTTGGTTCATGGTGAAAGGCACAACCCCCATTAAAGGGGGAAAAATAGAAAACTAATTCCATATTTGCAATTCATCTCCTTCATCACCGTGTGTTGCTTCGGTTGTGGAGAAGTCTTCTTTCATCTGAGAAACTTATGGAGAGAGATGAGGGGAGTGTATTTTATACGGTATTTTAGGAAGAAAATCAAAAGGAGAGTGTAAATAGCAGGGTGATTGACCCTTCTGGGTCTCTTTTATAAGTTTTTTTTTTTAATAAAAAAATGGGTTGTTTTAAAATATAATACTAACATGAGTCTATTTTGATGAAATCAAATTGAAAATTTGAAGACGTAACATTCTAGGTCAGTTTGATGAATGAAATAACTATTTCTAATAGTTGTTTCATTTGGTAACGGTTAGTATAGGAATAGCAAATACCCTTTGCTGCTTCGTCACTTAAAACTAAGGAACCAACAAATTTGAATTGTTATTTGCCATATGCTGGTGTCATGTCAAGTGGAACTCATGCAGAATGGATTCAAAAATCGCAACCCAACATTAGAAATAGAAATGAAGGTGGCTTCTACGGTGGAAATATACCCTTATTAAAAACAGTGAAATGACTATTGAATCCCTATGTGAAATGGGAAATGTCTGATAAATCCCTCCATGAAGTACAAGAATTTGACACCTCGATCCCCTTTGACTACAAACTTACGCCAACTTTGTGCAACCACAAACTCCATTGCTTTCCGGGTGGATTACATACTTTGCCATCCATATCTATCACTACTACTCCTTACTAACACACATCACTACCCTTGTATCCAATTGAGATTTAGAACTTAATTAAGATTGCTTGCTATAGAACAAAAAAAGGAATGATTATTCATTTATTTATTTTGTGTCAACATTTTTATTATTATAAATTATAACTAACAAATTTTATTTGTATCAAACTTCTCATGTATATCAAAGTGGGAAGAGAGAGAGGTAAGTAACGATGGAGGTCATGGAGCAGTCCGAAAATTCGCCAAAGAAAATATTATCACTAATGTATCTTCCACGAGATATTGTTTCTTATGCTTAAAAAATTTTATTTTATTTTTGTCAGTAATCAAGAGCAACCAACACAGCAAAGAAGAGGGAAAACAAAGGTAATGAACAATGGAGAAGAAGATCAACATAACAAATATTAGATGAATATTTTGATCTAATTAAATGGTATACCTTTTTGTGTTTTGTTTGTTTCTCTGCATTTTGATATGGTTTGAATCATATATGTGTATTATGCATGAATTGAGGGGAGCCTCCCCACTTAATTAAAATGAAACAAAACTAATGCATACTCTCAGGGGAGATCTAAATTAAGATACTCAGATGTCATCCTTCAATCTGCTCTTAAGAATTTGCCATCATCGAAAAGGAAAAGATTGTTGAATTTACATCCTTGATTTTAATTATGATAAATTATTAGTCAAACAATTGATAAAATGATGAGTTTTTGTGATGACTATCATTCTATTCAAGTGTTTTAGTAACAAAATTATTAAAGAATGGATATGTTTATTTTGAGGTACTAAGAATGATGCTTAGAAAGATTTGTTCAGAATAGTTGTTAGTGAGTTATGAACTCAAAAGATTTCTTGAAGCACATAAGCATGGTGAAGAAAGCTTTTGTCCGAGTACTCATCCATGACAAGTGTATTGAACAACAAAGTCTTGAAATAAGAAGATCACATAGAGAGCATCAAACATCAAATTGAAGCTATCATAGAATAATATAGAAACATCACTCTAAAAACTAAACATCAAAATGAACTTCATAATGACCACCTCAAAATGTTTTTCAAGGAACAACATCAAATCTTTCAAATGATGTCACACATATAAAGGATAAAGATTGAAATTGACAACACTCCACTTTTCACGTGTTGTCACACACACTAAGGACATACAAGTGTTATAAATAACTATCCTAATAGAAATTGACACTGTTAAATTTGACCACTCTCATTCATGATACACAATAGACATATATGAACTTTATTTAAATATATTAATTCTTAATTACATTTTTTTAAAATCTATTTACATACTTGGACGCCTATACAATGTTCAAATAAGAAGAATTTCGACATAAAAAAGGAGAGGAAGAAGAAAATTTTTATGTGAAAGTGATTGGTCATGACGTCATTGTTTTCCTTGGTTTATAAATCTTGGAAAAGGTTCTTCTCCTTCCAAACTTTAGTGGGCTTCCTCAATGGGTTGTTGTTGGTGAGAAATTATTTCATTTTCTTCCTCATCATTGGCTTCCGAATACCAAAATAACTGCTACACTATAGGTTGACAGGCAACAAAGATACTCGGCTACAACACTTGAGGCTACATCCACAAAGAGGTCCCAACATCAGAGTTACTACAGTTTATGGAACATGCTTTCAGACTTATTGAGGTGATGATGTACTTAACTAGACGGGTTTATTCATATATATGTTTATATTTTAGGAAATTAAAGCTCTCCATTGTAATTAGATCCGTCTTTTAACGATGTGTTATCATAGTCAAACAGTAAAAGTATGAGTTATGATAGACAATCAATTTTTTTTTATAAAATCATTCCTTGAAAAGAAGGAATTATGTATGAAACATTAAAATTTACAATTAAGTGTTTCAAGCCAAATAAAATCATATTCTGAAATATGAAAGAATGATAATTGATAAAGATAATAAGAAAGTCTAGCCCATAAATATTTAATCAGACATATAATCAATCTAAAATAAAGTTTCATAATTGGTCATCAAGCTTTCTTTTCTATGTGTTTTCAATCAGCTACTAAGCTATTGAAGTAATAAGTAGGAAGTTTAAACTTGAATTAATGGACGTTTCCATGAATTACTCATGAGATTGATATTAATGGACTATTTCAAAATCCTTTACTCTCCTCTAATGAATCATCTTCCTTTTCGTTGTATATAATTATACATGCTTTTTCTTCAAAGGGAGTTCACTAAATAAAGGAGAATTTCATTCTAATTAACGTGTGATTTAGCTTATACGTAGCTTAATATCACAATTATAAAAACTAGACAAATTAAACAAGTTTTAAATATTTTGGTTCATTTTAATTTATCTATTTCTCTTAATGGTGTATACCCGCACATCACGTGGGTTAATATCTAATTAATAGTATAATTATAGATTACGAGAATTAAGAAGTTAATTAACTAAAATTAAAAGACAATTGTATAAAAATAAAAGAGAAGAGTAAGAAATTTGGGTTTTGAAATTTTATCAAACACACGTAGTGTGCACAATAAATGAGGTCTAAATTAATGGAAAAAGTCATCAGGGTTTAACTTCATCAAATCATTCCATCGTGCAATTACTATTATTATCATTCAATCAAAGGTCATATTATCATCAACCCATAATTTTATTCAAACCTTAATCCCTTAAGCAATAGAACCTAAATCTCTTGATTTCACTATTAATCCCTTAAATTAGTATAACCAAAAGTAATTGCATTAAGAATAAGGGTTTTAACCATGTCCAATCCTTTTTACCCTATCCCTAGATATAAAAATTATTAAATGTTCTCTTGAGTTCACAATTCAATCAAAATTTTCAATTATAATTGAATATGGAGAGTCATGGAATCGGTGATCAAACCAAAAACAAGCATTAAGCATGGAAGAGAAACAATAACAATTCTTAATTGAATAATAAAAAGCATAATTACAAGAAAGTAAATCCGATTACATTAAACCTCAACGAAGGATGAGGTTAGCTATGCATAACCATGAGGAAAATAAAACTTGATAAAGAAGAAGATGAAGAATAATCTCCAAGCATCAGCACCTTGAGCATTCCCTCTAATATTTTTCTGTCAAAAACCCACCAAGAATCCCTAATTTTGATCAAGAGTCGCCTTTTATACTCATTGGATTTATCTTTTAAGTGGGATTTTAATTCTTAGCAATTGTGCTTCAGCCACACAAAATTTGTATGCTTAAGCACGATTGAATAAGCATGGCTTCCAAAGTTATGTTTAAGCTGTCCCAACAGTGACGTGCTTAAGCACATATAACAACACTCAATTTTTAGTTCTAGGATGATGCTTAAGTCGCACCAAAGTTACATGCTTAAGCACATACAATAACATCAATATTTTTCCTCCAGAGCTTGGTTTAAGCCATCCCAAAATTGCATGCTTAAGCCTTAGCAGTAAACTTTTCTCCATTTCTTTCCTTTCAAAATGACTCTAAAGCTTTTCAACTCTTCATCAAATTTTTCTACAAAACACAAACACACAGACCAAGATCAAGTGTAAAAAGTATAAAAATTAAAAATTCTAAACAACTAAACTTTTATTCAAAACTTAACAAAAAAGTAACGCAAACAAAGCTTAAAACAAAAGAGATATCATGTAATTGTCAAAAATTACTACTAAATGTAAGAATATATGACAATTATCAACACCCCAAACTTAGGGCCAGGGGCTGCTTGACTCGGAAAACCGAGACAACATGAAGCCGCAACAAAAGAGGTCAATCGCCTAAAGAAGGAGTTGACTTGTGCAAGAAAGGAGCTTTACGACCAAAAGATGGAGAAGAAGAGCCTCCTTCTTGGGGAGTAAAGTCCAATTGAACAGTGGTGTTTCTTTATTTATTTCTCGGTAAAAGTATTCTATTTTGTGTTTCGTTCTTTCTTTTCCTTTTATCAAATTGTTTTAATTCTGGTTTTCGATTGCACAGGCACAGCATAAATATGAAGATTAGCAGCATGAAATGAAAAGACAAAAAAAGGCAACACCACTAGTGTCGTTCCTATTCACGGTTAGTTGCATATGTTTTATATCTTATGCCTGCCAATGTAAAATATATACTCATCTTTAGTTGCATATGTTTTGAAATCATCTATGTCTATTTAATTATTGAAAAGTTGCACACATATAATTTTAGCACTTGGTTCAATTCCAACTATACGCGGTCTATCATGATTTTTCTAAACCTTGAACCGTGGATTGCAGCAAGCACTTTGTTCCAGTTTCAATTGTAGCCATGGGCTGGCACTGAACCAATCCTTACTGCCCCAAAAGCAAAAGCCATAACAGAACCACCATACCATCCTTGTAATGTTGGTCCAGCAATCTCCATAAGGTATCCAACTTTCTGCATAACGTGAATAATTCATCTTTCATATATATCATTACAACTTCTGTTGCATGTGCATGCTTTCTTGTTAAAGCAACCTTTTATTTTCTAGGTTGCAACTGCTCCAATGTCCTCCACCAATGCTATAGCTCTTAAAGCTTACAAAAGCTATATATTGGTTTCTCTCTTTCTTCATGGACACGTAAGCTTTTGTATTTTATACTTGACATTTGCAGTGTCAGTTATCTACAACTGTTCCTAAGTATGCCTTTTCAGATTGTTGATTGTCCATCAGCTTTATAATAAGATCTCCACGTTATTAAGTTTCTCGTGTATATTTAGTTATCTAGTTATTTTATATTAAGTATCTAAAAGTTGTCCTCTGTAGTAGATATCAGGGGTCAGGCTTTTTCAAGTTTAAGATGGATGTTTCTTGTATGGGCCTGGGTTATGGTTAAGGCCTATACTTCAAACCTTTCTTATTAGACTAGAAATTGAATGGAGAAGAACTGAATATTATTTCTGAATAAATGTAACTGTACAAAACTAGGGTTACTAATGTTCAGTCCTAATAGTAAAAGTAATTACAATAAGTTCAAATGCAACCAATATTACTATATTAATTACAAATCTATTTGAAGGAAGGAATTTGGTTATGGAGGATATCTAATCCTGTTAGTGTATATGAAAAATATCCAATAATTATTTATACTTTTAGTTCTTCCATCTTGATTTTTGAAAATCTTAATTTGGTTGTCATTTAATAATTAGATTTGTGGCCTGGTGCAGTTATACATTGAAGGATATCCAAGCCATGCTGGATATAGTTTGTAGACAAATACTTAGAGTCAGAGTTATTGACAATCAAGTAATAGTTGAGCTAAGTGCACATATAGTTGGTCAGGTATGCATTAAAGATTATCTTTCAAGTTTGACTATCACTAGCACATTCTTTCGAATGAAATTTTAAGCACAGAACCTTGTTTTGAGATTGTTCACAACTTTTCATGTATGTTATGCAGTGAAGTGATAAGTTTGTTTTTAATACTGGATAGCATACAAATGAAAATCATTAAACAAAATATATTAAAGGATGCAGGAAGGATATCTTATTGGAAGCAATATTTTGACTAAATTTATAATCTTCATTTTGACACAGGAATTTGGGGAAGATTTTCGACAAGCTATCTTCAATGGATTAAACTCATTCAAGTTTTTTTTTTTTTCAGTGTCCTTACTTGACTTGAGATTCTTGTTCCATATATGTACACTATTTTGATACAATTTTAATCTGGTTCTAAGTTTTATGAAACACAAGTCAGTGTTCATGGATTTACCTGAAAGAAAATGTGCAACCAAAAGTTCAAAGGAATAACCCGAGTTTAATGTTTTGTTTTCTTGTCAAATTTTATAATCTTTTGAATTCCAATTAATTAATTTGTTTTTAAGCATTTAGAATCAATGGAACTATTACAATGGTGATTAAAACTTCAAAGAAAAGATAATTTGATTGACTTGCATCTATCAGTCAATCATGTCTTCTATATTAAACAAAAGAATAGAATTATCAATTACCTGTTTTATGAACCAAAACGAAGCACATTGAAGATAAAAAAGAGTAATCGTTGACTTTATGCATGGGGATTTTTTTTTTTCGAGAGTTCATAACAAAACAGGAACTTAGAAAACCAAGGTAAACTTAAAGTCCAGTACAACTTGCTCAATAGATATCCAAGTACATTGAAGCACAGTTTGCTAGTTCTTCATATTTCAGAATCTTAATCTTTCAGTCAACAAAACCTTTCTTAAATACCTGAATGTTTACCAATTGAACCATGATTGTCACATACAAAAGTCTAAGATAAGTACTTGCTTCCAACCAAGTTCTTTCTCAGCTATCTCCATAAATGCATAAACCTTTGTGGCATATCCTGGTCTTCTTGGACATGATTTAACTAGAATTATCTTAAGATTTTGTATACAAAAGGAAAAGAGTTACTCAGATGTGATTATTTCATTCATTTGTTTGTTCTTATATGTGAGGAAGATGCATAATACCGCCCCAAAAGCTTTTCCATATGCTGCTCGATCATATCATTTCAAATGTCACAGAAAGTGAGTTGAGTACAAAATTAACAAGTAATTGTTTAGACAATGTTTTTCTACATGTAATTATATGTTGAACTCTTAAGGTTTAAAGAAGAATATACTGAAATCTAGTACAAGCAATTTCAAACTCCTATAAAGATCATGAAGAAAAAAACAATAAATGTTGTGTTCCGTATCTCTTTCAACATTGCGTGAAAAGTAACAAGTTTCATTATCATGAACATATTCCCCTGGAAAAGAAGAAAATACACTAATTATTCATGCACTTGTAAAGGCACCTGGGAGAAGGGCGAACAAACTTTATATAAAAAGTACTATTATTTAAACTACAAGGTCATTTTTTATAGTACATGGGATAAAACTTTGCAGTAAAGTATATTATATTTACATTAAAAAATTTAAAAATTAAGTTTATGTTAATTATTTATTTAATTGTATCTTCAAATAAAAAATACTATTAACAATAAAAGTTGTTGTACATTTTTTTCGTTTTATATTTTTCTTTCCAACACTTTTTACTCCTAAATATATCTCCTAAATCTTTAAGGGCCTTTTGGTGGTTTTTAGTTGTAAGTTTTAAAATTTAGTTTTATTTTTTTTCCTTTTAATTTTAGTTTAAAAAACAAACCTATTTTAAAAGTCTCTTATCTAATTAAAATTAGTTTAAAGATGTGTTTATGAAATAGTGATAATAACTATAGTTAGGTGTCATTATCGACAGAGACAATTGTAATATTGATTATGTTTGATATCAATAAATCTAGTATTATTAATAGTATGATATAAATGATGGTGGCAGTGTTAATGTTGATGATGATGATGATAACAATAACGATAGAATAGAGATTGTATTTAATAGGAATTATTAAAAATTACAACTATTTTAACAGTGAATTAAAAAATATTTAAGTTTTATTTTTATAAAATATATTTTATTTTAAAAATTATATTTAAAAACTAGTCATCACCTCAAACAATCTTGGATTAATATCTTAGCTTGTTCCCTGGTTTTGCTATTGGCATGCAGGTTTTCCCTGATTCAGCCTTGTAATTTCGGCTGCATTATTTGAAAAACCAAGTTAACATTTAAAGGCAGGGTGGGGCATAATTGCATAGTACAACATCACAAGAATATAACAATTCGCATATATTTGTTGAAAAGACTGGGCACACCGCCAACGAAGAATGACCATGACACGGGCAATCACAATTAATAGAGCAATAATATTCAATTGGAAAATATTCATTTAGAAAATATAAAAAGGGTCGATGGATACAACTCTGGCTTCATGGTATCATTCATTTTCTGACCTAAGCAGTCACTCTTGCATGTTCACAAGAAATTTTCATGCATGCACCAAAAAAGGGACAAATCAAACACACGCACGTCCAAAATGACAAACAATAGCACACCAAAGTCTTTCACGGCTACAAGACCTTGTTAATTATTGTATTATTATTTTTTAATAGACAATGAAGTACGATGTTTTAGTTTAGATTTTTAAAATGTCATAGGGATATTAAAATGTCATTCATCTTTCTAAAATTTGTGCTTATAATTAATAATCAAAATGCTAAATAAAGAATATTGCTCTTTAAAAAATTAATTTATATTGCAAAAGAAAAAAAGAGAGAGGATTGAATCAATTTTTGTCCATATTTTCCTATATTTGAAATACTTAAAACCGCTTTCTTAAAAAAAAAAAAGCTGTTCTTTGAAACAATTAATCGTTTCTCGTTAGGTTTTATTATTTTGGATGAACGTGCATGTCGGGGCGCTCATAAAAATATTTTATTTTAAGAATTCTTTAGACGACCACTTGTAATTTGAAAATAAATTAATTAATTTTCCAAAAATATTCCATTACAAAAATAAATGATACCACGTGCGTCTTTTTTTCTTTTTTAATTTGTCTGCTTGAGATTTTTTACTTTGCCAACAATAATAAAAAATGAAGATATATATATATATATATATATATATATATATATATATATATATATATATATATATATATTACAGGACAAGGCACATAAGTATATTTTACAAGTTAAACAATTGACTTAAATGTATTTTTAATTTCTCTATTTTTAATGGATCCTTAATTTTGATCTTTTTATTTAAAAATTGAGATATTTTTTTATTTTAAAAAATATGTAATTTTAGTTCTCTTATTTTAAAATACAAATATTTAGTTCTTATATTTTAGAAAATTAATAATTTTAGTTCTAACCAAACACCAATACAATTCGATATCCTGTTTGCTTTCTCAAGATTTACACAATAGCGAATTTGGATTTGTGCACTTGAGATTAGAGGCGTGGTGGAGCATCACAAACAATTGCTAGAAAATCGAAAACAAAACGAGAATGCGAGAAGAATAGTGATAGGCGGAAACAATATATGTTAGGGTGTTTTTTTTTTTTACAAATGTTGGTGGTTAATATTATTACTTTTTATTAGCAGAGAAATTTAAACCTATAATTCTTCTCTCTTTTTCTTTTCTTTTTGTCACTAGACCAATCTTATATATTTTTTGTTTGTGTCTTAATTTTCAAGTTGTCAATATCATATAAAGTATTCACAAAGCTTAATAAATGAGATTTCATTATCAAATCAATATGAAAGAAAGACTAACAATACTCAAATGAGATTTCATTTATGTATTTTAAAATAGCAACAAAATATTGTAAAAGGAAAGTACTCTTAAATAGAAAAATAAATAGTATTCAATTAGTTCATCTAAAAAGAAAAAAAAACATTATTATTTCCACAATAAAAACTATAAAAAGAATAAAATGTTTGATAAAAGATAAACGATACTCAAATGTTATTATTTATACAGTTAAACCCCAAATAAAAATACCAAACAAAAATAATTAGTTAGCATATATTAAAACAAATATAATTAAAAAAATTGGGAGGGGGAGGCCCTATACTAACAAGTAGTTCCGTCTTGTGAAAAAACTTGCTAATATACATTCACTTATTTTTTTTAGTTAAAATAAGATAAGTGTATTTTAAAATGATTTTAATTATAACATGAAAATGTATCCAACTAAAACACAAGTAGGTATACATTAAAAAATCTCTATTATATATTAGTATTTTAATTTTATTTACACTCACATTTTATTTTACTGAATATTTTTTTAACAAAATTCTCTTTAGATTTTTTTGTTATAATATACTGCATTTTTTATTCAAAAAATCATTACCTTTGTACTCATTAAAGACACTATAATTTATTTTAATAAAGGATGTTGCTTTTGAGTTTTTATTTGTTTGTTGATTTTTGGATTTTTATCTTGTATGTTATAAGTTGTTCATGAATTTGTCTTTGTTACTATTTTATAATTTTGCTACAAAATTACCAAATTAATTGTTACATAACATGTATAATATTTAAGTAATAATATTTATTGGATATATCTTCAAATATAATAAATAATGAATACAATAGTTAGATCACATAAAAAATAATGACTAGAAAACATTAAGAAAAGATAATTTAAATGGTACATACTTCACGTTTGTTGTTCCATATTTTTATAAAAGAGTTTTCTTTGCTATGAATATCATTAAAAATTTAACGCAAAAACATATATATAGACTATAAATAGTTAAATTATTGTTTGGTTGCGAATATACAAAGAGGAAAATTTGATGGTATTAAAAATAGAATAAAAATCATTGTTTTCAAAATATGGAAGTAGTAGGGAGTATGGGATATATATATATATATATATATATATATATATATATATATATATATATTTTAATGATATATAGCATATTATATTATTAAACCTGCAAATTTATACACAAGTATATTGTCCTGCAACTTCAAATTTCTAGATCAATTATATATAGAATATGAACAACTACTTGCTATACTAATTAAATTCATAGGCACAACGCAAAGAGTGCCGCAAGGTAGCACAATATTATATTCATACGTTTTATTATATATTTTTGCTTCAAGAAAGAATGAAAATGTGTAAATTAACGTTTTTTTTCTATATATAAATCATATAAAAAAATGACGTTCACCTGAATTTGTATGGCCTAATGGTTCTCCCGATATCATATTATTATTATTTATTATGGCTGCCTTGCCTTGGCTGCCGCAGTATTCTGCTGTGGATGGATATGCCCTTGAGACAAAGATCGCGTCATGTTAAAAACTTGCTTTACTTTTTATATATGTTCAAACAAAGTATATATAAACAAAATGTTCAAAATGTGCATTTTTCTTAGAAACGAAGATTTCAACGTGTAAGTTAAGAGTAATGCTTTATATATTTAGAACAATTCTGACATTATTTTTCATCATAGCATTCATGTCGCATCTTATATCACACTTTTTTTCCCTATTAATTAATTATTTGGGAGGAGCACTTCTCATGATTTGTGGTTTATATCATGCATGTATGCATGCATGCACCATGACAAACATATTTTATAGTGAGAATTTGATCAAAGGTAGTGATGATGCATAACATTAATATATAGACAGTATGCATTGGTAATCTCTTTAGCGTTATAAGAACGGTGCCTAATATATATATAAGAACGATGCCTTATATATATATGACTGCTTGATTTTGATTGTATACTTGAATAATTTAATTTTAATGTTTCTTGTTATTAAAATATATTTTTCACTATCAAAAGTTGTTAAAAGTTGTTAACATAACTGATTAGAGATCTGAATTCTTTAATGAAGATATCAGTAACAGAGAATTCTTGAGTGTCAAATAAATAGAAGTAATTAATTTTCTTTTATTTACCACTCACATATGTTCATTCAATGTACTAATGAATTTATTTATTTCTCTCATGTTCAAATTTTATAAATAAATAATTAAGACAATAAATTTATATTAATTAATATATTCTTCTATTTATTTGTTTTTTGTGTATAATAATTGCATTGATGCTTGAATCTATGATCCTGTGCATTCTACCCCAATCCTACACCACTAGGTCAAACTTGATGGACTTATCTAATTTATATTAATTAATACATTCTTCTATTTAATTATTTATTTGTTTTAAATATTATCAAATTAGAAAAGAAAAAAAATGTCTAAAATCTCAAACTCCAAAATGAAAAGGACAAATATTAAAGTATTAGAATATTTACAATAATTACACCTTATCCCATAAACTGAGTTAAACCTCCTTATTTAAAGAATTAGGATTTGACATACGATTACCTGATATCAAGATTGTTTTGGATTTAAATTTACTTTTCATTTTTTGAAGCCAAAATTTCATTTTTTTTTTGTTTGTTTAAATAGAGTATATATTTTCCGGTGTCAATATATACAAATCAATACTATATCAAACTTCAACTAGATTAATCCAATACTAGGATTGACCTGGTGGTGAAAATTTTAGGTAATATGCATAACGCTATAAGTTTTAATCCCAGTGTGATCATTGTTCAATGAAAAAAAAATCTTATATATAGGAAAGAAATTTGAAGTATACTTGTAATTAGCATATTTTGATATCTTTGTATATGGGTGAAAGTATACAAATATTATATCTCATGTAAGTCTGCTGAATATATGAATCCATTTTTTATTCGATGAGTCTCACAATCATGTCGAAAGTAATCAGACTTACTTAAATTTTAACCAAGAGATTACAAAGATAATATTAGAAATACAAAGATAATATTAGAAAGTGTGTTATTAGGGTTAGTTTGATTAAATTTATTTGTTAATAAAATAAATATTTTTTTTTTATTTTTTTTTTGTGTTTATCTAAACTGTTTTATTTTTAAAAAATCAGTTTTATATTTATTTTAATTAAGAAACAAATCTTATTTCTTTCTAAAAAAATATTTATATAAAAATGTTTATTTTAAAATTCAAACAAACTCAACCCAAAAAGTTAAGATTTATGGATTTTTTTTAATTATATGGTATTTAATTTTTTTATTTTTACTTGATGTGAAATTTCACGTGATACTTATATTCCAACCTATAATATGATTAAAAAAAATATGTTTTCAAAGTTTATATCAATTTCTGTGATTGTTTATACGATTTTAAATTTCATTATTGCTTAATCTATTATTTTTTCTTGGCTATGCATTATATCTCTTATTTTATGTTTTGCGATTAATTGAATAATAATTTATAGGGGGAATCATTTTTCTTGAACCGAATAAGAGATCGTATTGTTTCTCCACAATCACATCTGTGTTTTGTTTAATTAATATTATAATCATAGCTTGTGCTGAAGTATAAACTTCCCTTGTCAATAATATTTTGAATAGGGTTATAATTACAAATTAATTTTAAACTATGCAACATTGTTAATAGAAGTAGAGTTTAATAGTTGAACAAGTTGATGCCATTCTAAATTGTCGACATAGAACAATACTAATTAATTCATAGCCACCCCCACGGTCGTAAAAGTACTCTCACGGAGCAAAATTACAAACAAACATATTTACCCCAAAAAAAAGTACAAACAAACATTTCTCATATTGAGCTATACAGTTTCAACTTTCAATCTTTCACTTGGAAATTTTCAAGAGTACCATAGGATTCTCTTTGTTCATCTTTTCATCTTTGGATAAGATTTGGTCTGAAAGAGACTGCAAATTAAAATGCAAATAGGCCACTTGTGATGCTCGCAGAAGAAATCAAAGCACGTGATTTCAAAATTGGCTGAATATCTACGAGTGCAAGCCAGTCCTTTATGTCTTATGCATGGTTAAAGTAAAACATGGAACCACTCATGAGTAAAGCTGACTAGGGACTTCTTTTTTTCCTTCTTGCATGTATTATTTTAAGAAAAAAGAAACAGTTTTATTTAAAGTAAGGTTGTTTTTTTTTTTTTTTTGCTTATAATGAGTTATTAATTTAATCATTAGATTCTAAGAAAATGAATAATAAAAATGAAGAGTTTTGGAATAATTTGATACTACCTCTAGATTAGAATATAAGCAAAAAAAATTGATTCACAATAATTAAGAAAATAAGTTAACATCATCTAATTTTAATAGTCTCAATAAAAAAAAATTACTCCCTCTGTCTTGTAATAATTATTGTGTAAGAAGAAAAGATTTGTCCTAAAATTCTTGTCATTTTATTTTTTAGCAACTTTAATGACTTTTTCCACTTATATCCCTTATAATATTAAGAGTAAATTACACTTGCACTTCCATGTTTTTCTCATATTGCACTCGATATTCCTCTATTTTTTACATTACTTTTACCACCTAACCGTAAAAAATAAATATTTTAAAGAAAGGAGTTAAAAATACAAATGCATGAGCAAAACACCAAAATTTGAAGCAAATGACTATATTCAATCAATAGGCATTGTTGAGAACACGTCCAACAAAAACGCAATAACCAAACGACCCAACACATACAAAAAAAAAATTGAACAAAAGAAGAAGAAGAAGAAGAAGAAGAAGAAGAAGAAGAAGAAGAAGAAGAAGAAGAAGAAGAAGAAGAAGAAGAAGAAGAAGAAGGGTGTTAACATATATGTACCAACAAGATGGATGGGTTCACATCCAACAAAAAGTTGGGTTCACGTCCAATTAGAGGAAAAAATAAAAAGAAGGAAAAATGTTAAAATATTTTTAGGTTGAAAATGATGTCATATCTTTTATGGAGTTAAGAAAAAGAAGAAAAAGAAGAAGCAAGAGAAGGAGGAGGAAGGGTGTTAACACATGTGTACCAACAAGATGGATTCACATCCAACAAAAAGTTGGGTTCACGTCCATTTAGAGAAAAAAATAAAAAGAAGGAAGAGTGTTAAAATATTTTTAGGTTGAAAATGATGTCATGTCTTTCATGGAGTTAAGAGGAAGAAGATGAAAATATTTTAGACATAAAATTTCATTAAAAGTCATGTGATCAACATGTGTCTACTTCCTGTTAAATTATTAAACAGTGTTTAGAAGGAAGAGAGTCTGAGTGTAATGTGAACGAAACAATTAAGGGATTTTTTATGGGGTGCAAAAAAGGAAGAGCGTCGAGTGCAATTTGAAAATAAACATATAGGGTACAAATGTAATTTACTTTAATATTAATGATATGAGATATAAAAACAAAAAAATGAATTAATAGTGATAATATTAATTTTATAAAATTATTATTCTCTTTTATCTATATATTGATTAATTTTTCTTGATATATGTAAAATAATTTAAAATAATTATTTTAATGGAACAGAGGGAGTAGTTTATTCTCTAAAGTATCCTTTATATTTAATTACATAAGACAAAAAAGATAAAATTATTAGAATAAAATTGTAATTAAATGAATTATATCATTAAATATGGAAAATTTAATTAAAATTTGTTTACATTTTACTCTACCACATTTTTATATATATTTTAGTCTGAAGGAACTACCTCTCTCTCTCTCTCTGTATATATATATATATATATTACGTATTGTTGCTTATATATTTTTATTTATGTAGTTGTACTCACCGTTTTAGACTTTTGGTTGACATAAAGGATTAAATGAATCCACGCAAAAAATGTCACATACAATCAATCATATAAACCTATACTATAACCCACTTTATCTTATCCTTGACGGAGTTTAGAATAATATTCAACCCATAATACGACACAACGTGACACATAATAATGAAATCTTCAAATTCCCTAGTCTCATCACTTTTTTTTTGTGTACATTCCCTAGTCTCACTTAAATAGAAAAATTAAAAATAATTTTATTTTTCTAGAGAGAGAGAGAGGGGGGGAGCTCCTCCATTTCCCGGAAACTGTGCTAAAGCCTAAAAGGTTTGAATATGAAAACGTTTTATTAAGTCTTTTGTTGGACCATTCTTGCTCATCATAGTGGCGTGCGGAATATCCAAGGATATAAATAGCCATATATTGGGACATAAAGTTGAACAATCACAGAGCTGCAGCTAACTGCTATCGAGAGCTACACACAAGAGTAAGACCAAAGCAAAAATACATTATACAATATATTATCGATCCACATCAATTTTTGAAGAAGATGGTTAGAGCTCCTTGTTGTGAAAAGATGGGATTGAAGAAGGGTCCTTGGACCCCAGAGGAAGATCAAATCCTCATGTCATACATCCAAAAACATGGCCATGGAAATTGGCGTGCCCTCCCAAAGCTTGCAGGTACTTTAAATTCTCAATTTACAAACAAAAGAAACACATTGAATTTATGATAATTAATATATATTTCCATTCACCCTTTTATATTATAAAGTTGGTAATTGACATATTCCACTTTTTGGATGATTTGGAGTCATGAGATTTTTTGTTTATTGATTTTATTCTGGGTTCTTTGGTATCATTTCTTAGGGTTATTAAGGTGTGGCAAGAGCTGCAGGCTAAGGTGGATTAACTATTTAAGGCCAGATATCAAGAGAGGAAATTTTTCAAGCGAAGAAGAGGAAATTATCATTAAGATGCATGAGTTGCTGGGGAACAGGTATATATTGGTTGATTTCTTCTTCAGACTAATGGCATTAATATGTTTAGTACCATGAATAAGATGAGCATTTTAATTAGTTTGCCTGAAATTGTAATGAGCGATTTTGTTCTCGAAAGTGGATTTGGGTTTCCAATTTCATGCTTCTTATCTTTTTCTTAATTTCTCTGAAAAGTAAACATGATTTAATTAAGTGGTGGGGGCAAGCGGCATTAATATTGATAATAAGATTGAGAAGGAATTGGGTCCATTGATAATTATTATACCAGGCAAAAGCCATAAAATGTGCTAGATAGTCTAGGATTGATTGATTTCATTAATGGACTTTTATCACTTTCTAATTAATTTTCGTAAAAAAATACTAGTAGGACCAAGACCCTTAAAGTATGATTTGTTTTTTTTTTTACCATATCTTAATGAAGTACATATAATATTTTAATTGAAGATTTTAATTATTTAATAAGGATCATGATTATATATGATATGGAAATTAAAGAATAATAAACATGTGGGTGGGTTAGCAAGATTCTCTCACTATATTTGCCTTGCACGGCACTAAGTATTATGGCATATTTCAGAGCACATGCAACTATTAACATACACTAGACGTACATATATTCCAATGAGTGCATGAGATTTACTGTCTATGTAATCCTACAAATCAATACAGTCCAACTTTTACTTCGTTGTTTCCTCAATCTCTTCAACCAAGAAACCAAAACAAGAATCTGATGCATTATTAAATTGATCTTGATCCATGTTTTCAGGTGGTCAGCAATTGCAGCAAAATTACCAGGAAGAACTGACAATGAAATAAAAAATGTGTGGCACACCCACTTGAAGAAGAGGCTACTGAATTCAGATATCCAAAAAAGGGTTTCCAAGCCAAGAATCAAACGATCTGATTCCAATTCCAGCACACTAACTCAATTAGAACCTACATCATCAGCATGCACTACTTCTTTAAGTGACTTTTCATCATTTAGTGAAGGGACTAAAAACATGGACAACATGATCAAGAGTGAAGACATAGAGTCTGTGGAGACAATAATGCCTCCAATTGATGAAAGCTTTTGGTCAGAGGCAACAGTGGATTATGAAAGCTCCACCATGATGACATCAAATTCTTGGACAATTTCAAATGAATTAGCACCCCCTCAATACCAATTTAATTCAGTGGAAAGCTTCCAACAACAAAGTGTTGATTATAATGGTTCAAACGATGATCATGATGGCATGGATTTCTGGTATGACATATTCATCAAATCAGGGGAGTCAATCGAATTGCCAGAGTTCTGAAATTTTCAGACACATTGAGGGTATCATTGAATTCGGCAGATAGAAAACATTTTTTAAAATAATAATAATAATAATAATCATATATGTTACAAAATTGAATTTGACGGTTACAAGGAATTAAGGAGGACATTAAGAGCTAGGGTCATTCATTGATAAAAGAAACTAGCAACATTTGTAAAGGGTAAAAATGATTATGTTATGATATCATCAAAATATGCCAGCTAATCTGAGGGACCAAAAGGGAAATACTGACTTTGTTTTATGTATATTGTGCAATACTTCATTCATGTTCGTTTAACATTTTTTTTTTTTGTTAAAAAAATGATTCATTAGGTTAGAGTTGTTCAAATTGTAATAGCAATAAATTAATTATGTAATTTGCTTCAAAAAAAATTAATTATGTAATGAAGTATTCAATTTTTTTCCACGTGTTTTATTGCTTACTATTTTCTTTATGCTTGTCCGTTTTGTTTGGTTTTATCCTCAAGAGAGAATCACTGCACTCAAGTGGACTATTAAATTTGAATCGGTCCACCAAGGCTTTAGTCGTAACCTAATTGCAACTTGCAAGATATTTTGCCTGCTTTGAAAAGTAAATTTTGTCACCCACGGGTGCTTGAAATCATTCGACCTTGTTCTCTGTACCTTTCTCTGCTCCTCAAATTGCAAAATAACAAAATAACACTTCGAAAAGACATTTGTGTTTATTAATTAGCACTTGAAAAATTATATTTACAGAAAGATAAGTTTATCAACTTGTATAAGTATTTTTAGAGTTATATCAATATCTTTTATTAGTTGATAATGCAAAAAAATTATATTCACAGTACATAAAAATTAAACTTTATAATTAAAATGTTCAATATATAACGAGTAGATAGCATATGCACTAGTGTAAGGTTGTGTTTAGATGAGAAACTTAAGTGGTTTATTTTATTTTTTTGTCTCTATAGTTGGAGTAACTTTTGTTTTTAGTCTTTATAGTTTAAAATATCTTATTACAAAATATGTGAATCTAAGTGGTGCGATGTTGTTTTAACTTGATTAGAAGTCTTATGTTCTAATCGTGAATATGCAATTATGTTACTTAATACTTGCAATGAGAGTTTTAGTGCTTATAATCAACTTATCTAACTCGAATAGAATTGTATCCAACAAAGCTAAAACTGATGTGGTAAAACCCCTAGAAAGATTTTGACCATTTTTAACTGCCATAAATTTTAAAAAAGCTCTTTTTTTCTTCTTCACCTTGCCACCAAGGATTTGTTTTCCTTCTAACCACTTCTCAGAGATGACTTCTCAATGCTCTCGTACAATGTGTTGGTGAACATCGTGATCTCCTTCAATGAACCAAACCTCCGCACAACATCGTTGGTGTGTCAATCGCGGTGGGAGGCATCACAATCGCTGCAAGAGGCAATAATGGTGTTGCTTTGGTGGGGGAAGCACTTCAGCCACAATATTTGCAAGATTCGTCCCAATGCCAACAAAGCTCTTGACTTGTCCTATCAATTTTACACTATCAATTTCAATTTTGTAACAATTTTAAAGAATTTTGTATAACAATATTAGGTGACTTTGGATAGCAAAGATCAAAAGAGTTAAACAAAATACTTAAAATTTGGACCAAAAGGGTAATTAAATCAATTTTATAGAATTTCAAATACTTAAAATTTGAATGGTTTTCTGTTTAATTTTTCTAAATTCTTATACCATATGAGAATTTTTAATTATATTATCATCCATTCACAAACTATTATATATTATAAGTTAATTAACTTATATAATAATTATCTTAAAAAAATTGTAACAATAATGATTTTTAATCTTTTCTAGGTGTAATATATATATACACACTGATAATACATAAAAACTAAACTCAAATAATATAACGTATGTTTTTTAAAATTAAAAAGAGATTGTGTTTATTAGCATATATATTATTTTAATTAAATGAAAAACTATTGTGTGCAATTTAATCCTATTAAAAGTAAATAGTGTATGTACCAATAATATAAAACGAATGTGTAAAATAAATTGAGTTTTATTATACATCTAAAAATCATAACGACAATTATTTCTAATTGATGCACGATCCATTTTTTTATACTCTGAATGCAAAAAAAAAAAAAACTATTAAATGTTAAATAAGAAAATATAACGAACATTTTTTAAAATAAAGAGACGGCAAAAGAAACAAGAACCATGACCAAGTGGTTTAAATCAAGTAGGACGAAAGTTAGGGAAATATTAACGTAATTAGCAGCCAAGATTCTGAATTTTGGACTTCGAATGTCAATATTTGATAAACAATACAGAATAGTGTTAGGCGTAATATCTGTAACATTACAATATCAATAATGTTTTATTAATTATTTTAGTTAGATTATAAAAGTAATTAAATTTAATTTAAGTATATGTAATTAATTAATTAATTATGATATGATATTTTTTTTTATGCTTATGTCTATGTATATGTCATATTGAATTTTAGAGTATTTAAACTTAAGTAGATGGATATTGAATAAGAAAAAAGGATGAATAAGTTTAGTAAACTGTCCAGGTGTGAAGAGAGAAAAATTAGAAAGTCATATAACTCTAATAACCTTTCATAAATTTGAATCAATTCTAAAACAGTCTCATTTTCACTCCTTTCTTACTCTCCGAGAGAACCCTCCATTGAAAATTTAGGATCTTGATTTCTTTTACCCAAAAAATCATGTGACGAATTTCTTTCAAGTTATGAAATAGTTCAATGATAAGGAACTCTGTTGTTTTTTCTCATCTTTCATTTTTGTTATCCTTGCATAAGCTGGGAGCTCACAAAAGTACTCATTAATGAGATTTTAATGTTGATTCTATTTGTTTGAGGTTTGAGCTTTGTTGCTGGGTGCATGTTAATAATTCAATAATATAAAATATTTAATATGTTTAACTCTTTTATTTAACGAAGTTAATTTTAAATTTAAATTTAACTCATACTAAAATCAACGAGTCAATTATTGGATAAGTCTCAAATTATATTAGAGTTGATTCGATTCACTGTTAGCTCTAGTGTCAACAGAGTTGAAATGTTTAACTCAAATTTATTTTTACTGGCCAGTTTTACCTTAAAAAAAAAAAAATACTCCCTTAAAGAATTTTAATCCCATAAAGCTGTTATTGACAAGTCATTCAAATTAGCAGTAACGATAAACACACTATCATTCTCTCTTTTTTTTTTTTTTATATTGATTGATACTCATGTAAGCCTCACTAAATCAGGAATGAGAGCTTAACATGAGACAAATTTCACGCTACTTTGTTCGTAACTCCTTTGAAAAATGCTAAAATCATTCTGTTTACCTATTTTTGCGAATGAGACTTTAATATTTCCAAGTCTCAAATTTCAAGCAATGGGAAAAAATATGTAGACGATAGTTTTAGTAGAGAATGTTGCCAACATTTCTCATAAGCCGAGTTTGAGAGAGTGCAAGCTAGAGTTAAAAAGCATATCCATGATGACCTTATTGCGTAATACTAGTGCATAATACTCGACCACAAGGCCTAGAAGTATATGTTTGCACGCTTTGTGCATCCCACATACATCAAAAATCTTGTACACCCACCACAAACACACCAAAAAGTTCAACCGGGGGCACTAACGCACATAAAATTAGGACTAATCCAAAATTCAATATGCGGCCCATGGGCTCAAATATCCTCCTCCTAAAAGGATTAGATGTTGAAATACAAGTAATTCCAATGAAAAACAGACTCTTCTCCAGTGATAGTTCCTTTGTATCTTAGAAGGAGCATTATTCAAAATTGAAGCTACACTTCTATAGGCAAAACATGGGAACCTACTAACAAGGACAGTAGACAAAAAGCAATGGTGTCTAATTTAGGCATGAGTAAGCCAATGCCTTCTCCTCAGAAAGCTCTTCTGCAGTCAAGTCCAACTTCTTCCTTGAGAACTCATCAATGGAAAGTCCTGGGTTTAAAAAAGCAAAACTTATGTAAGCTCAGATGCATTGATGATTGATCAAATTTAGAACTATATAGAGAGCATTTGAATAAGGGGGGAAAACATTTTTATTGTATAACCATTTCCCAAGTTTTTCCACCAATAATTACAGTTGCATTAGCAAGCATCACACCAAGAAAGAGATTATTTAAGTAAATCTTGTTTCATTAACATTTTTAAAAGTCAGGCTAAAATTGGAGAAATTTTGCCAGATTATATATAGAGACAGAGCGCATTTAGCTTTATGAGAGATAAGAAACGCACTATAATGGCGTTATTTTCAAGACTTTTGCATTTTTCCAAGAGTTTAGTGTAGTTATGGTAAATTATTTAAAACTTTTAAATAAAAATACATTTAATAAAGCAAAAGCAAACTGGCCCGTAATTTCAGTGGCATTAGAAAGCTCTACCCCGAATTGTTGAAATTTCAGTGACTTTTTAATATAAAAATGTAAAAATATTAAAGCAAAAACAAACACCGGCAAATTAAGCAAGGGTTAACACCAAAGATGGTGAGATAATATGGATAAACACAATATTAAGTGACAAAACACTTACCTTGAACTATTGCCCATTCCCCATTGGCACAAGTGACGGGGAATGAATATATAAGTCCAGCTGGAACATTGTAGGAACCATCAGAATATACTCCCATTGATACCCAAGTGCCCTAAAATAACAATGGAGAAAAAAAAACTATAAGCTGAGCTGGAGACACAAAGAACCTGAATTAAAAAAACAAACAAAAACCCAACTAACCTGAGGAGTTCCAAGAACCCAGTCTCTAATATGGTCACAAGCAGCACTAGCAGCTGATAGTGCACTTGAAAGCTTTCTAGCTTTGATAATTGCAGCGCCACGTTGTTGAACAGTAGTAATGAATTCCCCATTCAACCTTGACAATGAAAAATAGCGACGCTTTAATAAACACAAAGATAATAATAATAATTTGCGAAAGTCATAATTCACGGTATTCATGGCATACCAGGCATCATCAGCTATAAGCTCACGGACGGGCTTCTCCCCAGCTGAGGTTGCAACAGTTGCATGATTAACATCAGGATACTGGGTTGATGAGTGATTGCCCCAGATAATGACATTCTTTACATCAGAAACCTGAACGGTCAGTCTTTCAGAGATTTGGCCCAATGCCCTGTTGTGATCCAATCTAGTCAAACAAGAAATGTTCTTCTCGGGAATAGATGGAGCAAATTCCTTCAAGATCAATGCATTGGTGTTTGCTGGGTTAGCAACAACAAGAACCTGAAAGATAATGCAAAGTCTCATAAATATTCCAAAACAACCACATAAAACTGAAATACATGATTTCTGCAAAAAAGAATGAACTCAGTTAGATTCCATCATGATGGAATCACAAGGACTTCAACATACAAATAGATACACTTGCACATATATAAACTTGGCTGGAGCTTTTTCCTCAATACCCAATTCATGTGAAAACGCGTGTCTCCCAAAAGTTGTCAAAGTTTGACAAACAAAAACAAAAACAGACATAATCACGAGGATACAAATAAATTCTTTGCAACTGCAAATATCTTAATTGGCCAAAACAACAAATAAGATCAGTTTACTCACTTGTATTTTACTGGTCTTATGTCTAGAACCATCTAATAGAAACCAACAAATAAATAGTTTTCAATTGTAAGAGTAAACCAACATGTCCCAAGCAATTTAAAATAGAAAGTGAAAACAATGTTGAAATAAAAAAACTGCAGAAATTATAGTCAATTAAGAAGGGGCTGAAGATTCAGATGAAAGGGATCACCTTGCAGTTGGCAGCAGCATGCTTTTCAAGGGCAGAAGCCTGGGACTTGTAAATGGAGACGTTCTTAGTCATCACATCCTTCCTCTCCATACCTTCTTTTCTTGGGAATCCACCAACCATCACGGCAATATTGACCCCAGTGCATGCCTCAACCACATCAGTTGTGGCAACAACACCTGAAACAAATAAATATCCCAGGATTTAATAATCTTGTTGATCATATAAGCTACTGAAAGAAACCTATGTCAAATCAAGACGGCTAACGTTGTTATTCATGATATTTATGTAACAGTCCCTTCAACAAAGGTAAGTCATACCTTTAAGAAGAGGGAATGCAGCATCCACCAATTCCATTTTAACCCCATTCAATGACTCTGCTGCCGGAGGAATGTCAAGCATGTGGAGGATCACGGGCTGGTCAGGACCCAACATCACTCCCCTAGCAATCATAGGGACAAGAGCATACCCAATTTGCCCTACAATTGATAAAACATGTAATTAGCACAACAGGATGAGAAACAAAATTTTATGCATCCACAAGCAGCCCATATTCAGTTCCGCCATAAAATTCATTTCTGAGATGTGAGGGAAAGGCTGCGTACAACATCCCTCCCTCATACCTTCGCATAGCGAAGAACCTCTGGGCAATGGGGTACGCTAGTTTTTAGTTAGATGTGAGAAAAACACAGCCAACAGAAGACATTGTAAAAGTACGAGGAAATCAATTAAAAAACTTGAAACAACACAGATAAATATGTGAATAAAGGAAAAGAAAAGAAAAAGCCTGGATAGGGTACAGTACCACCATTTTCAAAACAAGATTACAAAAACCAATAGAATTGTAGGAAATAAAGTGCACCACCAGAAAATAATCAAATTTACCGTGGCTTTTATTTTCAGTTAAATGAAAGTGAACCATTGCAATAACGTTTCATAAAGAACAGTGACAAACACACAAACAACTGATTCAATCCTTCCCATAATAGTAAGTCAACTTTACACACTAAATGTTTCAGAATTATATGATTCTCACTCATTCACAGAGAAGAATCATAACAAGTGTCATTAGATGATAAACAAGGGCAAGGAAAGGCCCAAAACTACACTAGTTTCAACTATTACTCCCTAATGCAACATAAAACACAACCCTTTCATCTATAACAAAACCAACCTTAACAAACAATTGCATAAGAATCCCAAACCAGACCCAGGTTTTAAAACCAAATCACTGAGAAACAAATCTACACAAAAACTAATAACAATACACAAACATAAAACATCATCATCGTTCATCACAGCATCAGATCTGAGACGTAAGCAGATCAAGATTCAAACACAACCAAAGACATAATTTTGACACAGACCCAGAATTCAAAACCATCAAACAAATCCAAAAACACAGTCAGCTCACAGATCTCGCATTGAAAACACAAAAGGGTGTAAAATCAAGCGATCGAGATGAATCTGAAAATTAAGCACGGAAGAGAAGAGATTATGGCGATGAGAGAAATACCTGCAGCTCCAGTGACGAGAACGCGAACTGGGTCTTTGGCCATTTTGGAAGAAATGGAACGAATCGAAGGAACGAAGAGATTTGAGACGAAGAAGAGTGAAAGAGTGAGTGTGGGTTGTGAAATGAGGGTAGACTTGGGTATTTATTTGTGTGGAGATAGTGTTGCCACGCTAGGACTGAATGAAACGACGCCGCTTTAGCAGGTTTAACTTTAACGGCAAAACAGAAAAGGAACCTACAAAAAAGCTGTATCATAGTTTAAGAAAAAATAATAAAATAAGTAAGAATTGTTCGTTGAAACTTTTTAGGCTCCTCGTCTGGGTTTGAGAAAGTGGAAACCGGGTGCAAAAAGTATTCTCTTTCTAGGGTTTGTTTAATAAAGCGAAAAGAAATGAATAAAAATAGTTTTGAATTAAAATTAACTATAAAAGTGTGAATCTATCTTATTTTATTTGTTTATTTTTTTTCTTTTCTATGCAAATAAACAAATCTTACTATATTTTTTTATCAGTTAAATTTTATAGTAAAAATGATATCAATAGAATAGAAAATAAAATGATCAATTATCGGTAAATTGCCTCACTAAATTTTATAATAAAAAAAATGAAATCATGGATAAACTCAACTTATCCGGGACGGCCCAGCCTATAATCTATGGTTTAATGAGTTAGATCAAGAAAATAATAATGGTTTCTGTGAGTCAATTGTTTTTTGTTCAATTTTAACAGTTTTACTTCGACCTCTCCTTTCCTTTATAAGCTTATTTTTTTGTAAACTTTTAAAAAATAATACCCACAAATTTCATGTTATAATTTCGTAAAACTTCTAAAACAGTAAAAGCCAATCTAATATTCAAGAGAATCAAAGACTCACTACTTGTAAAGTCCGGGAATTGTAGATGTAGCCTTATTACAAGCTAAGATGCTATTAAAAAAATAACATCTAAAAAATTATAAAGGAAAGTTTTTATTTTTGAAATTATATAATTAACATAAATTCTTAGTTATACCTTTCAATTAAAAAAGTATTTTAAAAAACTTAAACAAACAATTCAAAATGAATATAATTCACAAGTTTTAAATTAGTAAGGCTCATGTACAACTTATGAAATTTCATTGGTTTTAACGTGAGTTTTTTTAAAAAAATAAATAATTAATATTTATCAATAAAAAAATTTACATGAGTCTTTTTAATATAAATTTCATGTAAAACTTATGAGATAATAAATATGAACGGAGGAAGGATATTCTTCCCAGATGCTTAACGACATCAAGGAAGTTGAGTGATCACGGAGCATCCGCTGATGTGGGCCCCACGCCATGTACAATTTGTATCAAGCATGCAATCAAGCATCATCAGCCACATAATACTGTATCAGTGGACCATAGTTTTTAGCTTTTCCAAAAGTTCAGAATCTATTTCATAACCTCATAAATGGAATTTTTTTTATTATATATTTTCTTCATATTATTATATACCCATTGACATTTGAGCATTTGCAATTAAATTAAATTAGATGATATAGGCACTGAGGTATGAAAGTGTTTAAGTAAAAAAAATATCAATTCACTCACAACTATTTACCGAAATTAGTACCAGATGAGTAAAAGAGAAGTAACATTTTTGGAATAATAAAAAATCTACCCACCTGGATAGTGCCAATAGCACTACTAGTAGTGCCAATAGAAGCTCCCCTACAATATTTGTTTGCTATAATTGACTCTGTTATGCGTTTGGGATAATTCTAACTACTATTTGATATATAGCCATTTTGCAAAGCCCATTACTCAAAATGCATTAAGAGGCGACTTTTCAGTGGATTTCACAACACTCAACTCATTTCCTGTTTGAGATTTCTCTATTTTCATAATTGAGAAAACAATATTTGGAAGAGAAAGAATTAATGGAATTAACATGATCCATCATTATTTTTTTACTCTTTCATATGCTAATTATATATTATGTATATCTCCCTTATCATTTTCTCCTTTCCTTTTACACTCTTATTTTTTTTATAATTATTAAACGTGTAAGTTAATTATTACAATAGTTAAATAATTTTAATTATAATAAGAATGAAATAATGTAAAAATGTATTTTTAATTCTTTAAAATTTGGCCAAACTTGGTATTAGTTCTTACATTTTTTAAAATTGCGATTTTAATTCTTGAATTTTTTAAAATAAGTAAAATTGGTCTCTAATGTCATACGACATCATGGTTGGCAATGTGGATACCATGATCATGTAATAATAGTTAGCTACCTTAGTGAAAATGTTAAAGAAGTTAGAATGAGAGATCAATTTTACTTATTTTCATAATTTCATGAATTTAAATCAATAAGAAAAAGTTTAAGGACTAAAATTAAAGCACAATTAATTTTTTAGTACCAAAAACATATTTAACCCCAAAATTTAAAGATTTTAAGTATTAAATCACACACTTTGTATACAAATCATGTATCAATCTATATAGATTGATTGCAAATTATTTTAAATATATTTCAATTACATGTTTTACATGTTTTTTTCAAATTTATCAAGTGAAAATTAAATGAAAAATACTATTGTAAATATTGAATTTTTTTATAAAAAAAACGTATTACTATGAAAAAGTTTTTGATAATAATCAATATTTAATATTGATTGATACCCATGTTCCTAATTTAGAAATCGAAGAATTACTCGTGTATTTAAATTGAAATTTTTGTAATTTATCTTGTACGTACAACATACAAATACAAATTAACCTGGTTAGCTTTTAATATACTAATAGATAGACTAAAAATCTACCTGGAACATTTTGAATTACTTTTGAAAAATCTCCATGTATATAGGCATTTTCCAAAAGACTAAGGGTAGTGCCATTATTAAAGATGGGGCACTTTAATTTACTAGCATGTGAGCTGCATTAGTTTGATGATGCCCCCAACAAATCACTATTAGTTACCTAACAAAGCAACTGAAAATAATTGAAGTTCGGAAGAGAAAATGGATGCATGTGGACCTTGGACAAGAGCAAACAAAACAAGCAGATTTAGAAAAAGCCAAATAACTAAAAGCAAGTGTAGTCACCAGAAAAATAAAGCTTAACAAAACTCACTTCCAAATACATTCTATACATTATACGCTTCATTATTATCGATTACAAAACAATGCACAATCAATCAGATACTTGCTGTCAACCAAAAGAAGGAATTCAAATAATGTTTGGAAAAAAAAAAAACCAAGAATCCCTCTCAATGCAAAAGCCTAATTTCCTATACATCTTCACACTCACAATACTTAAAATATGTGCTGACTTTGTTTTAATTTCAATAGAATCCAAAATGAAAATGAAAAAAATATATATATCAAACCATCATGCCCCATATGTATATATCACTTTAATGTGCACTCCATATGTCAAATTAGAAAATGAATAGTCCTTGAGATAAAAAAAAAAAATCAGGTACTGCGTGCTAGCATCTCCTGAAATTCAAGCATTGACCTCTCTTTCTGAAGCCTCATATCTTCACGAAACTTGCTTATGAATTCTTCTGCCTTTTGATCCACGTGTAGTTGTGGAGACTTGGCAACCACAACCTTCCATGCATCCTCTATGGTGTTCAAGCCACTACTACTACTCTCACCGCCGTGACCCTGCTGGTTGCGACACTCACCAACAAAATTATTACCCTTGTAAATACCATGCTCTTCTTTCTCTTTGCCTTTGCTTGTTTCCCCTTGCACTTGTGTTGCACGAGCACTTGCCTTGTTGGTGGCATGCATGGACACAGAATTAGCCTTGTGGTCAAAGAGGTCATATATGTGTATGGCTGCACAGTGCTTGTATTGAGCATGGTAGTAATTAGAAGTGGCACCACGTGGCCTTATAGTGGTGAGTGAGCGATGAAGTCTAGAGTGTATGAGATGGCCAAGGGAGTGAAAGGCTGAGAGGAGGCGTTGAAGGGTGGTTTTCATGGACTTGGGGATGTTGAGTTTGTGGAGTTTGTGTTGGACTGTGTTGGAGAAGCTCTTCCATGCCTTCTTGGCAGGTTGAAGCTTTTTTCCTAGCCTCTTGCGAGACATATCACAAAGTGAATGAATTAAGGGTGCTTTTGGTTTGATGAGAGAAAAGAGTTGGATAGGGAAAAAGGCTTGTAGGAAGAAAGAACAATAATGTGTCTCCAAATGAAGGGAAGGGCTATTAGAAATTATTCTCAATCTCACGAAGGAACCTATGATCCCCCCATTTTAGTTTTTATATAATCAATTTGCTCTACAAGTTGCTAACATCTTTTTGGTCCCTCCAATTGACACATTATTTTGCCATAGAATTACACGAGTGCCATTGTCTTTGATTTCTACAAGAACAAACATGGAACATATAGAGTCACAAAATAGATACGCATTGATGGCAAGAGTTGTAATAATATGAAATCTTAATCATAAGGGTGTGCAATTCTCACTCCTAGCTCAACACTTTCGGCAGAATTGACAGCATGGAAGCAACCTTGGGTGCTAAGTATGATGAGAATAATAAGGAAAACTAAATTCTGTAAAGACCAATATTATAGGTTTTCCCATGTGGTGTGTCAATAGTATGCAACTTTTGGGTTGCGGGCTCCTTTTTTCTTTCTAACGTAAAAGGCAAGTTGATCACTGACCAGTACCCCGCTCCTCATAGCAGAAAAGAAGAAAGAAATGACATTTTATTCAGTTCATAGTTAGATTGCCATTAAGTTTTGAGTAAAATTATTGATATAATTTTTTGAGTAATGATATTTAAACATTTTATTATTTTAAACATTCTTCTAATATTTCTATATTTTTTAACTCTTTCTATCAGATCATAAATTTTATTATATTTATATTTTTTTTCCTTTTTAGATGTCAAATAACACATTGAATATTCATGTAAAGTTTTTCATAACTTTTATAATAAATTATCAAAATTTATTAATATAATTAAAGTAATAACTCAAGTGACAATAAATCTTTCTTAAAGCATTTTAGGGATAAATATAATTTTGAGATCTTAAATTACTTTTTCGTGTATTGTCACATGCGATTTAAGATTTTTTTTTATTTTTTATTCCAATGATAGAGCCTACTTTGGATTCTTAAATCATTTTTTATAGATCTCACCGTAAACTTGACTTTTTGAAATTTTATTAGGGAGAAAGATTAAAAAATATATTTTTTTAAAACATTGCATATCTTGAAGGTTCTTGTGCAAGAATCAATCTTACACGGTGGAGATCATGGGTCTGTCTCTGCCGCTGAATCTCAGTAAGAATCGATCTTAAGTTCAAGAATTATCTCCAAGATCCTGCATTTATAATCTTAGAATCTGAAGGTCAAATATCTCAAATCACTTTTATTTTCTGATTTCTTAAAATTATCTACACTTTAAGTCCAATCACCCCTCTTTAATAATTTGAGTTTCAGTTAAACTACATTAAAGAACAATTATAATAATAAGTTTGGATAAGCTGTAGTACTGCTTTTCCTCTATCTCAATCTAGCGATAAAATGACCATTTTATGGACACATCTGCTTTCATTTTCCTCAGAAGACATTGAAAATTTGAATGTACCCTGTTAAATAGACTATACGAATGAAAATAGACCAGCACTAACTGGCACTGAAAGTTTAGACCACTCTTTCCCCGTTTGATTTGGAAGCATTGTAATTGGCCATGTTTGGCAATCAATTAGAGAGGATATATATAAGTGACCCACCACAAAACATATCACTGTCCATTTGGGTCCACTTTGCTTTGAAAGAGATAACTACAAGCAGTAGAGTTTGCATATTTTTTATGAAGACACTAAGGTCAAACAGATCAATCTCCGTAAATATTTTTAAGAAAAAAAAAGATAGTAAAATAAATTGAACTTCTTTTATAAATTAAAATCAATTAATGCACTTTAGCTTTAAATAAGGTAAATAAGAAAATTTCTATAAAAATTAAGGGCATAAGTTGATTTTAACTTGTGAGACAAGCTCAATTCATTTTATATTATTGTTTTCTTCTCTTTATAAGTGTTTACAAAGAAAGTTTATTCAAATAAGAGTTAAGTTTTTAATGGATTTGCATGTCTTAGTCTATGGAGTGTAAGCAAGATAGCCTTTTCCTTTCTGTGGAAACTGGAAACTCAAACTTTATTTAATATATCCTTTTAGTAAAAGTAACATCAGCCTGAAACAACTACTTTAGGATATTTAATTTTACCACTAGCACTTTCTTCCACTGTTGAACCAACAGCCCGTTACATAAAATTTAACAGAACATGCAGTATAGAATTATTATTAAAATTATTACTACTATTATAGTATTATGTAAATGTGGTTATAGCATTATTCATTTAATTGCTTCTCTAGACTTGTTAGAGGAATTAAATTACACATGTACCAATGTACAATACCAATAACAAGAGCTCTGTGTCTGAAGACCCAAGAACACAGGGATTTATAGAGGAAGAGTCAAAAGGAAAGAATGAGATCCAAAGCATGTTAATCAAAAGTAAATTTAATGCCTACCTCTAAACCTTACTACATATTCTATCCTCTATTGCGGGTCATATCCAGACTGTTGTAGATATTGCCAAGTTTTTTACACTAATTTTCCTAATATAGATTTCTTTACACTTGATAGATTGATGTTGCCTCTATTCTCTAGATCATTCCAGCAGACTATGGTATGTCTAGGTAAACCAGAGAAGTAAGTTTAGGAAGAAGGTAAAGCCTCACTATTCTCTTCAGCATGTGGAGGGGTAATAGATGATCCAGTTTTTGAATTTTTTGTGGCTGGTGGACTGTATTTACTAAGCACCTTATCTTTGTTCTGGTTCCACCATTCTTCTGCTTGCTGCTCGTTGAATCTTCGTTTACTGCAAAAAAGAAAAGAAAATAATAAAGGAAAAGAGAAAACAGATAGAAATAGTTTTTTTTCCCGAAGGAGATAGAAATAGTATTAAAGATAGAAACAATTGAAATAAGAAAAACCATACTCAAATTAATGGTATAACATTATAATGCTGCAAAGTGTTAACCAATTGCCATCAAACTAAAAAGTAGGGGGAAAAAAAACAAAAACCAAATTAACATACAAGCTTTTCTTATAATCAAATGGTAACATTTGTCCTCCACATGCCAATACTATAAAAGAAAAGCATCTATATCTATTTATATCAATATCAAGTAGCAACTATGATAAAACAATTAAGAAGCTATCAATACACATCACTACCTCCATAATTGCTAATGGACATCACTACCTCCACGGAAATAGAAGACCATAGAAGATTTCAACATTTAGTTACAGTTTTAATCACACATAGAAATTGTTACATGCAACCCCCACATTGAGAAACAGGATTTTTATGAAATAGATTAAGTTAGAAACTAGTTAAAAATATTGATGCAAAGAAAATACATTTGGAATTTTAGATTAGCAAGTATCTTATACCTGAATCTAATTCGTTTGAAAACTTTGTAACCACTAGGTAGTACTACGAGTGTGCCATAAACACCATGCTCAAATTGTTCAATGACTGATTTTTCTCCTTCTTTCACAGGTATACCAGAGTCATGCAATTTTGAACCATTTCCTGAGCTTGGTGGAATCACTACTAGACTAGATACAGATGAGTTGCTGCTTTCTTCAAGAATATTTTCTCCATCTATAGATGGAACAACCCCAGAAGCATCATCATTTCCTTCCACTCTTTGCTGTTGGAGTTTTGAAGAGTCACTATCTGAGGCAGGTACATCAGGTGCACTTTGTTGCTCAGACTCAAGGCTCTGTGGGGAGGAAGAAGATTCAAAATCTTTTTCTTCATGTAGAAATTCTTCAGCTTGAGCATGCATGGTTCTCAAGGTCTCTTTGTCAGGAATCTCAGGTGGCAACTTCTCAGTCACTTCCCTCAACTAAATAAAACCAAATGGAGAAGAAAGTTTAGCTATTTTGATATAAACTTCTCAACAAGCACTAATGGCAAAGAAAATAAAATATATCAAGAGCATAAAATGAATTTAACTTCTTGCATAAGGTAAAATATATCATCTTCTGTATCTTAGCTTTTCATAAGTTCTCACGGCTAACTTCTCCGTAAACACCTATAAATTTATAAGGGCTTCTTTGTATGTTAGGAATCAAATACTTGGGATTGAAAAGCTCTCGTAAGCTAGAAGCTAATCCAAACTAGGCCTTATTATGATGAACCAGATATCCTGATCAACTTCCTTTTCTTTCCCACCAGGTTTAAAGATTAGCTTATTATGACATGCAATAACTCTTTAGTTAACCCTATTCATTAGCAGTCAAGGTGAGTACATTGATGAAAGGATGAAGGTCCATATGTGTTCCGAGTTATTCAGATTGAAAAATTAAGCATATGTCTTGCAGTTAAAGGTGAGGTAGTGGACAAAATAAATAATGGTTTGACTATCTTGAGAGTTATTGCTCCTTTATGGAGTCTGAGAAGATAACAATTATCAAAAATACATAAATAATGCAAATAATATAGTTTTAATAAGTGTAACAATAAATATATATCTGTAAATCTCAGCCTAAATTTAAACTTCTTTGTTGACACCATGAACTCAATGATTGCTTCCATTATTCAGTTTTAGGGAATGTCAAGATTCAATGAAGATAGTCATCTATTTTGTTGCATCAATTAATTGTTGCTGAAATCCTTTGGAAAATTAAAAGGTTTGTCATCTGCACAATCATAAGATAATTTAGCCAGACTTGTTTTGCCAAATTTATATACAACCATATAACTAAATCTAAAACTTATACTTTTTTTCTTTATTGTCATTTGGGGATAATAAGAATTTTGGACGCATTCAAATCACCAATTTTTGTTGTTGAAATTAGTAGTTAGTTTTAAAAGAATAAGCTAAATGTTAGATTGAGGTTTTGTTTTGACAATGAATCACAACACAGTAATGATGAAAATGTCATTTACAGTAACTCAAAATTTCTGGTACAAATCATTATTATGTTTAAAATATATATTTTTTTAGTACCACAATAATCCAGTGATATTTGCCCCATACACAATAACAAAAATCTAGCAATTTTATTGTAGAATGCACTTGGATAACATAATGATATATTCCTTCATTTCTTCAGGCATAATAGTCACACATAATTATTTAAGTTTCCAAAATGAGTGCTTATCCTTCATTTAATTGAGTTCTCATATATAAAAATATAATTCTATATGGGGAATAATGCAGTATGGGGTACAGAGGCAACTTTTGCACAACTTTTTGGCAAAATTGGTGTTAATTGTCTGATGGTATGAAAGGAAGATTTCAAGTTGTTCCCAACTTTTTATAAGATTCTTGCACGGCTAGGATAGTGAAAATAATATATATCAGGGGGAATATGATTTAGCTACAAAGAAGTCAGAAGAGAAAATCAAAGGCAGCAGATCATTGTGCATAGTTTATTCCTAAGTACTATTGATAGACAAGAGACTTGTAACCAATAACAAGTTCATCAACATGATTTGAATTTTCTTAAGGATTAATTACATTGAATATGTGTGTGTGTGTGTGAAGATGCAATTAGAAATGCTTCAAAGATTTCATTCTCCCCACTTGTATGATTTTTCATTCCTGTTTCTCGTCACTTTGGATGAAACATTGTTTCAAGGCTCAAGCAGGAAAATGTTATTTACATAAATTGAGTTTAACTGTGATGTCAAAATATAGAATTAAGATACCTTATCTGCCAAGGACTTAATAAATTCCTTTGCTTCTCTAAGCTTAGAAGATTCCTCTCCAAATTGTGACATGGCTTCTTCAATATTTTTCTGAAGCTCCTGAATCTTCATATCTTGCATGTCACTCTTCTGCTCCAAATTTTGATTCTATTTGAAAGAAATAAACATTCACAAATATTATTAATCGAGACATGTTATTCTCTGTGAATAAAGAACATAATTACTAGATCTGAAAGTGGTAAAAATTATGAATATACTTTGTTTTGCCATTTTGTAACTTCTTGATTCAAATGATCATTTTTCTTCCTTAAATTATCAATAAGGCTTCTTGAAAATCCAGGGGAGGTAGAACGCGGTGGGCTTGGTGGTCTTCTAGCATATGGTGACATGGGTATTGGAGTAGCTGATGTTGGTGGAGTTGGAGGTTGACTTGGCTGTATAACGGGTTTGTAAACATTCTGCACAGAACTCAATGAAATTGGAAATGAAACATCTTTCAATTGTAAACTCGTAGGAACTTGAGCAGCTCGGACTATGGAGTCATGTGTACTTCCAGGCTTATTAGTCCTAATCTCAAGGTATTTAACCGGTTCTATGGTAGGAGGCAAGAGAACTCTTGAAGACCTTACCTCTCCCCGGTGAAAACTTTCCCTTCCATATATGGAACTAGATGGACGACTAATGTCCCTATTAAAATTGGAAGCACTATCAGAACCTTTTAGCTTAGCATAACAAGCATCACACACACGATGTGGTTTGCTAGGTGTTGGAGCCAGTGCTGCTTTTGAAGCCTTTTTTGAACTACAAGGATGGCAATACACCAATCCACAATGATAGCAATTACGCCTTTTTCGGGTAAAACCAAATGGTTGTCGACAATCAGAGCAAACAGATTGGTCAACTCCAGAAACCCATTTATGTAGGCATATGCAAGATGTAAAGGTCGAACCACATGAGATGTTCTTAATATGCCTGTCTTTCAAGGCTTCCACCATTGTTGGAGATTTCTGATCATCTGTGTCTCCATGTCCTAGTCTTCCATTGGCACCTCTCCCCCAAGTATATAATTCACTTCTTGAAGTCAACACAGCAACATGATTGGCCCCACATGATATTTCCTCCACAAACTCTCCTACTAACTTACCTCGGACTAGAATTGGCACTTTTCCATCAGAATTTGGATTTCCTAGTTGACCATATGCTGTGCCTCCCATAGTAAAAACATGACCAGATGTAGTGAGTGCAACAGTCATAGTGTACCCACATGCAACCTGGTGAAAATTATACTCAGCAACTGCAGCTACACAAGTTGGTTCAAGGTAAGTTTCCTTGTTAACATGACCCAAACGATATTGGTCGCCATCACCCCATGTGAAGAGCCTCTTGGCTGAAGTGTTTGAACCAGAAGGACCCATAACCTCTATAATGGCTGCTGAGTGCCACACTCCACATGCAACCTTAATAGCCTTATGTCCACTCAATAATTGTACCTCCTTTGGATATGCCACACTATCTCGGTCTCCATGGCCCAATACACCAAATCTTCCATCACCAATGGTAAACAACTTCCCATTGGAGGTTGCTAATGCTGAATGCCATGTTCCACATGCTACAGATACAACCTGAAGTCCCTCTAAAGGACCACTAACCCTTTTTGGTATCCAGTAGCTAACATCAGTGCCATGACCAAGAAGTCCTGCACCATGTGTACCATCACCCCAGGTGAATAGGTCACCAGATGATGACACAGCACATGAATGATACTCGCCACATGCAACAAAAGTCACATTGGTAATTGCCAGGGACTCCACAAGATGAGGTCTACCAAAATCTTTTTCAAATCCATGACCAAGTCTTCCACCAGAGTCCTCTCCCCAAGTAAAAACCTCTCCCTGCCTTGTAACTAGAGCAATGTGACGATCACCAGGCCCAATCTGATGGACATCAAGAACAACATCAGACTCCAATGGTTTAGGAGTCAGCACATCGGTCTTACAAGAGGCTAGACTCCCCAATCCATCAGATGAATTGCCATCTACCCAAACCTCTCCCCATATATAAACATCACCTAGAGATTCTATGTCATCTAGTCCTGATCCTACACTACTTGAGTGGCTAACACTTGATACACTAACACGAGAACCATCTCCACAACTTGTCCTTACTGGCATATTTGTATCTGATCTAGAGCAAGATGATGTAGATTCATGAGATACTGATTCAAAAGAAAACCTGCCACGGGCAATGCTTGATGCAAACTCTAGTGTTCCAGCATTAGGACGATCATTTGGAATTAAGTCAACACTTTCCTGTAAGAGAGAGTCAAAACAATTACTCTTTTGGAATGTTCTAAAATATAGATGTTAGAAATAAAGTTTATAACAACTTAAGCTTTAACAATAATTTCTCATGGTTTCCATGACCAAGTAGTTAAAAATTTGTTATTTGTTGCCCCCACTTATGGTAATTTATTGAAACAAGTTTACAGGATGGAAACTAAAGCTCATCTTGAGCATTGAGATATTTTGACGAGTTTTGCATATACAGATTTAATCTTATGTCAATAAGAATTTTAATTTTGCATATTTTTCAAATGTATTTGTAGCATAAATTATTCTGAGCATCCTTGAGTTTTTATGCACCAGGATAACTCCTCCTAGAGTTTGAGATTCTGCTGATCTTAGAGGTAACTCAATCCTTCAATACATAAAATTAGAATTTAATCAATGAGAAATTGAAGGCATAAATAGGAAGTCTGTTTAACATGTAAACTAAGATAAGTTGAAAATTTAAGGCATTAAGCAATTTTTATTAGAACTCACATTGGATAAATCACTTTTTCCACGCCTAATACGCTCTCCACGGGAAATTAATGCCTTAAGGCTTGAAAACCATACCTCTACCTCAGCTTGGTCCTTGCAAATCTAGAAATATGAAAAGGGGAAGCAATAGATTCAAAATTTAGATGAAATTGACAAATTTAAATTCAAAATGGATGTGTATTCAAACCAGATCAAGTGATCGTTCCCCCTTTTTATAAATAAGTGAAAATGACAGATAATCCTTTTCAGGACGCAAGTATCTTCTAAAGACAGCCTGAAATTAAAAGGAAACCCAGGATATCCTTGTCAGAGTGCTAACATAACCGACCATAAAATCTAGCCTCCAAAGACCAACCATTTAACTTACTGTTCTCTGTCCTGGGATGATGTGTGAAACAGAAGACAATTTTAGATTCTTTTCCCTTCCATGAGATATCCAAATCAGTTTCGTTTCATCCTGCTAATGCCTCTAAATATGAAATCATTCATACTGATATATAAAATTCAATATATATAATATGCATGTATGTTTGTTTGGACACGAATGATTTTTTTTTTTTCATTATAAAAACTCACCGATGAGAGCCTGAATGTACAAAGCTTTGGCTTCCCTTTTCGACTATACTTTACTAACTGAGTGCCCTTTTTTAAAGTAATGAATGCCTTCACAAAGAAATAAGACAGAAATTAAATTTAAGTGGAGCACCTTAGTAACATAATCTCTAGAAAACCATATCAGTTAGTAACAATTTCTATTCCAGAAAAAAATGTTTTCCTAAGTATTATCCCCATTTAGATAAATAGATTTTGACTGTTAATCAAAAACCACTAAGAAAGGAACAATATCATGACCATGCTCAATGAATGTGGCCCTCCCCATGCATCCATGGCTTTTGTAATTACTTAATTTGCCTCTCCTAGAAATAGAATACAAACTATTGCCATTCAACAAAATGATTCAAGTTTCCTATCTCATTGCCTGTATCTATAAACCTAGGCGCCTCAGTATCTTTTTCATTGCTTTCTTTCTCTTGTCTCCTGCATAAAGTAGGATACTGTTCCCCTTCTAACTAGTAGTAAAGAGTACCATGACTATTTTTTATGCATCATGCATGGAATGCTATTCACAAAATATTTTTTCATACCATTATTACCCTACCTCTCATCCCTGAAATCAAACAAGTTGTAGCTTGCAAGGGTATGCCTTATCTCCAATTATACTTCTTCTAGCAAGGACAAACAATTCATTTGGAGGAAGATCACCAACAGCCATAATTGCTAACACCCAGAGATAACATTTTAACTGTAAGTCTATAATTAATACACCATAACAAAAGATCCCTCAATATTTTGATTTTTCTTTTCATTTAGAAAATGAATACTATTTGATACAAACAAGCATGATCATGCCTAACGGGGAAAAAAATCTAATCTTTTCCAGCTACAAAACAAACCAAACCAAACATTTTTTTTTCTTTTTCAGATAAAAGCTTAATTTGGTGGTGAAACTAACTTGCTCAACATCACGCTCATGACTCCCAAAGCTAGCAAGATCTGCCATTCCATCTGAAAGAAATTGTGAGGAAACCACTGAAGAGGACAAAGCTCAAGCGTCATGCTTTCTACTTAGGCCTCTCATCAAAGTCTCCAAAAACCTCAAGATGGAAATTCTTCTCCCAGAAATTGGACAATGTTAAAGAAAAATGAAAAAATATAACCCTTAAACTCAGATATGGCACTAGTGCATGGATATGTGCTATGGATTCAGAACCAGGGAAAGACCCAGATGAAGATTTCTCATATGTGTGATCAGTTTCTGAGCGAAATTGGATTCAGCAATTGAGAGAGAGATGCGAAAGTTACGTAAAAGGAAAGGGAATGAGATATTGGCGCGCTTCTTAAACTGCTACCACGTCCACCAACTAAGGGCGTGTTTGGTTTTCAATTGGAAATGTATTTTTAAAAAGTAGAACTGAAAAAAATAAACACTTACTAGTTATTACTACTTACCTTCCTTCACAATCTTTCATTACGTTTTATTCTCCTCTCCTCAATTTTATGTATTTTTTTCACTCTACCCTTATCGAATGAAGAATTTTTTATATATATAAATAGGTTTTTTTTTTCTCCAAGTTACCCCCACAAACTTCGGAGTTTTTGGTTGGCCATGAGACTAATTCCAATCTGGGACTCAGTCACGTCAAAAGCTCTTAGTTTCTTCTCAAGAGTGTATTTTTTCTCTGATTATAACGAATTAGACGTGTTACAAACTAAACTACATTCATTGAATTGATTGCGTTTATCTTATGGTTAAATGACTAACAATGTTGAATCATGATTATAGCATGTTGCTTTTGCTAATGCACCAAGGAGGCCTTTGATAAGGAAAAAGTTTTTTCATATTTAAAAATCATGAATCATGTTTCAAGTGAGATCTACTTGGTTAACTATTGGAAACATTTAAATAAGTTTCTTAGGAAGTGAGGAGTTAGTGTGATGTTATGCGCACAAAAGATGCTGTTGGGGCTTGCATCTTGTCCAACCGGTGAAAGAACATCTGGAAACGTCTCACTACCCTCTCTATTCCTGGTCGCGACATTTCTGTTTCAGTGATTAATCTTCACTTCCACGGCTAAACAACTGCATCCAGAACCAGAACCATGAATAGGGTCGTGAAATACGCCGTGTTGCGCAATGTGCAGCAGTTGACAATCCAAATGTTAAATCTCAACGACAAACAAACCCGTTTTGTTGAGCCTCTTGTTTTTTCCTGTCCGTCTTTGACGTCTCTCGAGCTTCGCAAATTGTCTTCTGGCGGCCCTCCTATGGAACTTCCAAAATCTCTGCAGTTACCCGCATTGGAAAGCTTGTTTCTGGCCAATGCCAGGTTTAGTGCAAGTGATGATGATGGCTGCGCCAAGCCATTTTTAGTCTGCAACTTGTTGAATACTTTGGTCCTTAAAGAATGTTCTTTGCACTGATGCAAAAGTACTCTTCATATCTAATTCTAACCTTTTCAGTTTGAACCTGGACAATAACATCTTTCCACATGCCTTTCAACACAAAATTGTGCTTTCTACTCCAAATCTTAGTTCTCCCACAATCTTGGATCATTTGGGTCCAAGTTGTTACCAACTTTCCTCTACGTGCGATCTTTCATTTCTTGAAGAAGGAAATATTCAAACCTCCACTCGTAATATATATTCAGGTTGGCTGCAACTGCTCACTTATAATGTAAAGATATTGACACTTTCTTCGTGTACCCTTGAGTTAATACTAAAAGTAAGATACTTTAGTCTGTTTTTTTTTTCCTCTTTTGTTTTCATAATGATCTCATATGAATATGATGTCTGCATTCTGTGTCATTTTTTTTTTTTTTGGCCTATACTCAATCTTGCATTTCACAATATCCATTAAAATACGTCTTCAATTCACTCTAATTGCAGGATCTATCAAATCATGCTACAATGAGAAGTGAGAACTCAACCTCCGTGCTTTGTTAGATTGGAGTCATTGAAAGTTAAAATGAATCCATACGTAGAAATATGTGATGAAGTAAACAGGGTAGTCGAGTGCTTACTTCAGAACTCTCCACTAACTGGAGTTGCTGTCACAAATTGCTGAAAGTTATGTAACTGTTCCTTGCTTAACTATTTAGGTAAATATTTTTACCAATTATTCAATTTTTACTTTATTATATGTCTCCCTTTCTTGCTGATACCTTGCAACAAATTATAGGGTGTTCGATTTTGATTACTTTTTATATGGATTTTTTGTTGGTGTTTTCTTATTTGGCTTTGATAGATGAATTGTTTTTTAAGAAACCATAACTGTGGGGTATGTGTCTTACATACAATTTTTTTATTCTTTAGAGGTGGCTAGTAAACTCCGTGCTTAAACACGTGGAGATGTTTTGCAAATTATTCATTTTTTGCCTTGTTTTATGATTACCTTCCTGCCTGCCATTCTTTTACAGCAAATGATATATTGTGATTGCCCTGTTTATATTACTTGTTATGAATCTGGTTTATTATTTGGCTTTGACACATGAAAAAATTAAATTTAAGAAACCATCGCTATTGGAAACAGCGTGACAAAAATCTGCTATTAATACCAAGAAATACATTCTTGGGTGATACATAAACACGGTGACAGTACATGGTTTCAAGAACATTATTAGCAGAGGAAAATAGAATCAAGTAATGACATGATCAAATGATATCATTTACATAGGTAAAACAGAAAAGAAGGAAATTGCATGGGAAAAACAAGAGTTTGGATATAAACAGAAATAAAGGTTGACTGGTTTAACATGGTAAATAAAAAAAAAGAAATAGTAAATGATGATTTTTTAAAAATATGGCAGAGAGCATATCACATAGCAAGTAACAATTAACAAAAAAATGAGACACTGCTTGTGATGAACAGAGTATAATATATGGGTCAGAGAAGAATTGGGTGCATGCTTGTGGCTTTTCTGATTCAAGAGAGTTTCAATGACCAAAGCAGAGATGAGATTCAAAAATTTCATATAAAAGCAAAACATATTCATCAATAGTGGTAAATTTATGAAGTCCCAAGACTAGTAGCAAATTTGTGAAAAAAATCAAAACATATTCATCAAAGCAGGAAAAAAATAGTTAATAGAGACAAGGACATGAATTTGGAATCTAAGTTTGTGAAGTCCAATACTAGTAGTAAATTTCTAATCAATTGCCTACTGATTAAAAATATTTGTACAACTCTAGACAAAGTATAATGTTCTTTATACATACTTTTATCTCACATTTTTCATCTTTACTACCATTTTTTCTCGTTTTGTTCCAATTAGTGACTCGCTTCATTTTATGCATTTGTAGGCAGTAAATTTTTTATTTATGAAATATTTATGTAAATTTCATTGGTTAGGAGTGTTTGAAGGAAAATGAACATGGGGGAAGTTGAAGTTGAAGAGAAGGATGCAGAGTGGCAGAGCTGGAACTGCAGAGTAGGACTGGATCAGTGATAAAATGACTTTGTTTTGCTCCACGTAATGAAATTTATGAACACAAAACATGTATTTAAATTTGTATCCACAATACCAATCTAAATATGTATTTAAACTGTTTTAGATATTAGTTGTATTTTAATCATTTCCTTAATAAAATAGATAACTCTACTCACTGTATTTAAGCCAGACGACACTATTTTAAATTAAATTTATACTTGATGAACTGTTTTATATGTTGTATTTTAACTATTTTAAAAAAATGGATAACTTCATCCATATGCGATGCTAATATCAAATTTATAATAGAAGAATAATCAAACTTTATCCCCACTACGAATCTAGAGTATATAAGAGAATTTTCCTATTGGGGGGCATCATAGAAAGGATACACATACTAATTATATGCATGTACAGACTCTACTGCCTTCTGAATCCAATCTTAATCTCTCATTCACTGTCTGTTGGTATAGTTTCTGTCATTTAAGTATAGGAAAAACACACAAAAGATAAAGTTTCGATATAAAATTTCAAATGACTTCTCTAAAAAGACAACTTCAATAATGAAAATTGTTATAACTTGGATTTGGGCTTAACTAACTCCTACAAAATCGAATTCTAAGATAAGAATTCCTTCTCACTTATATACTCTATCTCAATATTATCCATAATGAATCTCAAACTTCAACAACTCTATCTCAATATTATCCATAATGAATCTCAGAACTTCAACAAGTCTGATATTGTGCATGGCTACCTGCCACAACTAATGTGAACTAAGGGTGATCATTATTAAAGTGGTTTTCCAACAAAAATAAACAAATGAATAAAAAGATTCAAAATCTGATGCATCAAATATTCCAGACCAGAAACAAATGTATTTAGGATTGGTAAAAAAAACAACAACTGACCTACTAACCCACAAAATAATACACTACAAATTCAAGAATTTCAAGACTATAGGTTTTCCTTGAGTTTTGAGGGAAAAAAGTTCACAACTTTAGAAACAGTAAAGATTCGTAGATTTATTTTATGGTATAACAAATCTATGAATCTTATTGATATTTTATGATCAAGATTTGTTTTATCACATTTTCGGTCTTATTATATGTTCGGAAAATGAGTATATTAATTCGGTTGAGTGGAATAGAAGATTCACTTTTTTTATCCAATATAAGATTCATTTAAATGTCCAGCCATGTTAACTTTTGTTTTCAGTTGCATTGAATATGTGTAACATGTTAGGTCAAATAAAGGTGAGAATGTCATCTAAACAATAAAAATCAGTAGCCAGTACACTAGAGACTTAAATAACAAAATGGCAAGTCCTAATAGCATTGAGGGAATGAATGCAGACAGTTTTTGTAAATCCTAGTTTACATGTAATGATTCAATATGCATTTTATTCATCCTCTAATTTTAATCATGACAAAAAGAATAGAGGAATGGGGAACAGGATGAATCAATAGCAGTGTTTTGGCAATCAATGGTAAGTAAACTTAAAAGGTATAATCATTAAAGAATGGCAGGATCTTTGTATCTCTTGAAGATAGCTTCAATATCTGCCATGACTTCTGCTGGTAAAGGTCTCTCAGTTGTTGTGAAAGCATCAATATCTTCTTTTAGCTGGTCCACAGAGGTTGCACCAATTATTGAACTTGTCATGAATGGACGATCTCTTGCAAATCCAAGTGCAAGTTGAACAGGAGTTAGCCCATGCTTCTTGGCCAACTCAAGATACTTAATAGTAGCTTCCTGAAATACAGCCACACAAAAACAAGGAGATTCTCAAGTATTGTCATCATATTTTAGAACATAATCTGAACTCCAAATACAAGAACTAGAATTATGGCATACCCGTGCCACTGATTTGTTATATCTTTCCATGTAACCAGGGAAGAGGTTAAGCCTTCCACTTTTTGCAGCTTCAGAATTTATATCTATATATTTTCCTGTGAGTGATCCACCTCCAAGTGGGGAATAGGCTAGTAAGCCAATATTGCAATTCTTTGGATGGCAAACTTCCACAAGATCAACTGCAAAAAGTTAAACCAACAAAGAATTTAAAGAAGCTTAGAAAGGGAAAAGTACAATTTACACCCTGCCAAGTGCCAACTTAGGGTCATATGCACTTTGATCCTTAAATCATGTGACCAAATTTCATTGCAAGTTTCTTAATGGAAAAGGTTTAATTTATCCCTTTAAACTTAGGTTCGTGTGCACTTAGGACTCAAGGTTAACAAATATGGCCATTTCTGTTAATTTTGATGGCAAATTGGATGAAATAACCAAAATGTACACTTCTAAAAAGTTTAAGCATCATGTTACTCAGTCTGTAAGCACCAAAGTGCACATGACCAAAAATTTGAGGAGGTAAATAGGAAATTTCTACTAGAAAAAAATCCTTAAAAGCAAGAGTTATTGTATTACTTTGTATCTTTTGGAGTCTTTAGGAAGTACAATGTATAAGGAGTTGTGATTTATGATGAAAAATAGCATGGCTATTTAACAAAAATCATAAATTATCAGGGCAATAGGAGCAGCAGCTTTGCATCACAAAGCAAGAAAATGTGAAAGTGATATGAATGAGACTCGGCCAATCTCAGAATCTCACCTTCAAAACGACATCTAACAAGCAAGCTGTAGCTGTTTTGGATACTGACAATCTTTGGAAGGCCTTCAACTTTCGATGCATGAACAAACTCCATCACTCCATATGAAGTCTCATTTGAAACACCTATGTAGCGTACCTGATGCAGACAGAAATCTCAAGAAACTGGATCCCATTCACATGCATAAGAGAATAAACATGATATGGTGATCAGAATATTTGAATTTCATATTACCATTTGGCACAAATGTCATGAAAAGTAAACAAAGGAAACAGCAAATCCTAGCTTGATTGGACTAGAAGGTTATGGGTTTATGCTGACTACACAGAGACATGCAATAGTTTGTTTTTATTTACAGACTTGTAATAGGAATATAGGATACCAGACATTTGCCGCATATAACATATAAAAGTAGACAACAAAAGTGGTATGACCATCTCATCCCTCTTGTCCAACCAAATTTTTTGAGAGATAAACAATCTACTATACCACTCCACTCCTCAACAGCATTTTCTCTATCAACTTACAAGCAAATATCAATAATTTCAGGGAAATATCAATAGTTTCAGTTGGAATAAATACTTTTAGAAAATAAAAAAATGTGTTCAGTTTCTCTGAGCCAAAACCAACACAAATCATTAGAAATCCTTAGAAAACTAGGAAAGCTAAAGCATGAAGTAAATTGAGTGAAATCAGTTACCTTTCCCTCATTGATAAGTTCTTGGAAAGCTTGCAATTGCTCAACAAATGGCACACTGGATCTCCATTTTGAATAATCATAGGAAAACTCGCCAAACAATGCAACATATCGATCTGGCCTATAATGAACATAACACCATATAGTTCAAAAACTTTAGCTTTATGTCTCAAAAGAGTGAAGAGACAGATAGGAGAATATTTGCAACTTGTCTGCTTGCATCAGGTAAATATATAAATGCATAACACTCCTGTATGTATTAATAATCAAGGTTACATTTTAGGTCAAGTACAAGTGTGGTAAACCTAGTACGTGTCTTTCTGGCCCGATATCGCTACTAACTTACAAAGATTCCTAAAACAATAAGAATCATAATATTTTAAGAATGCAAACTATACACAAGTTTCCCACGGATATTTACAAAGCCTCAAATTATATACACAACTAATACAGTAACAAAAAAATTCTGTAAGCTCACCAGTGAATTTGCAGCAAATCAATATAATCAGTGTCGAGGCGCTTAAGGCTTTTCTCTACACTTTCTTTGATATTTGCAGCATCAACCCGCAAAACATTTGCATTCTCACGCAAGTAACTTGACCTCTCAGAATAACCACATACTTTGGTAGCCAAAATAATCTATCCACAAAGATGTTATACACATAGTTTCAAACTCTTAGCTCAACAAAGAGCTGACTCAGTAAAAACCATCCAAAACAGTTGAAAGCCAAATCTCAGGGTCAGCTGATCATCTTATATGGCAAAATGAGCCAAATTAAAATTTATTTCAATCAGCCTCTTTACTCAATGCAAAAACAACTTACCAAAAGTTTAATAGGCTTAAAAACAAGACAGTTTAACTTTAATATCATTATTTCACATGGGAAGTAATAATGCAATATTACTTTTAACCTTTAACAATCCCTGTATCCAAGGCACATAGAAAAGTAAGCATAGACAGAGTTGTGAAAGCAAGCACCCAATACCTTGTCACGAGGTTGAGACTTGAGCCAGCTACCAATATAGAGATCAGTGCTTCCTTGTGTCTCTTTCTTCATTGGAATTGGGTACTGCAATCAAAAACCAACAGCACATTATCAAATTGCAATGATAATGACTGGATCCTTATGCAATCAAATAGTGAATCTTGCATAATATCAGAACATCAATCATATCATATTTGAATGGTCAAAATTATTTTAATCTTAACCATCCATTTAATTTATATTGTTGACATTCACTCCTGTCATGCTCTTACATGGTAAGCATATATATATATATATATATTAGCATATCAAGTGAGAGATGAAAGCATGAAAGAGGAACGAATCTCAACCGAATAAACCATCAATTTCATCCTTAAACTGTTATCCTCTCTCATAAATGGTCCCTAAAGTAAAAAAAATAAAAGATTACTTTAGTAGTCCTAGAAGTATTAGAAATCATGCAGAGTAGTCCCTCAAATATTAAAAACTCCTTTAAATCTGTTGGAAAGTCGCCTTAATTGTTGTCATCTCTAGCCCGCCTTTAGTTGTAATGACTTTGGGGATTGCCTTAATTGTAGTATCAAATTCAAGGATGATGATTAGTCCCACGTCAACTAGAGATATGGCTTAAATAGTGCTTAACCTCACCTTACAAGCCATTTTTGTGAGGTTGAGTCTGAGCTCAAATTGTAATAAAATTGATCTCTAAAAACTTTACTAAAATGCATCAACTTAAGGACAAGTGATGTGTATTCAATACTTCAGGGGATTACTTGAATAGTTTTATTATTTCAAGAGCTACTTAGGAAAATGGATGGTTAAAAGTGAATTTGAAACAAATTAAAATAATCATGAGCATGGTTTATGATTGTATAGACAAAAATTACCCATCTTGCCTCAAGCTCTCAATAGATATATTAATATTACTATACACAAACACATGGAAACAATTATTAATTAAATAAAAAAAAAGAATCCAAATATTTCAGCAAGATGTAAATACACAAGGCGAATGCAGATAAAGATTGAATGAACAACAGACTTACGGCCTCAGCAGTGTCGAGAGCGTTAATTCCACGGTCGAATGCATAATTAAGAATGTCGTGAGCTTCTTTCTCAGTGTTTTGCTCCCCAAAGGTCATCTGAAGCCAACAACAACGTGGCACCAACCAATCAAAAAGAAAGAAAACGAAGGAATAATTAAGAATGTGATCGAATAAGAAAGAAAAAAAACTTACAGTACCAAGAGTGATTTCGCTGATGTTGAGGTCGGAGTCGCCGAGGGTTCTGTACTGCAAGGCAGTGTTGTTGTTATTGTTGTTGAGGGCACAGAACAGAGGCCTCACACTAGCACCGTTCTTCTTCCTGATAGTGTTTCTTGGAAGTGTGAAAGAGTGAATGAGAGGCAATGATGACGGTTTGAGAGACTGAGAAAGAGAAAGAGAAAGGTTGTCACATGCAAAAGAAGTGAAGGAACACAGAGATACCATGTTTCAGTTTCAGCTTATCCTTTAGACAAACTCTCTTGAATTGAGGCACAGCTGTTTTCATTTATACTTTTGACTGTGAGGGGTAATACAATAAATTTATATAATATTATTTTATTTCTCTATCCTATTCTTTATTTGACTTTAATTATTATTTTTTAATTAGGTACCAAATATCTAATGATTTTGTCCACAGTTAATTTTTATCAGAAAATGCTTTATCATATCATCGTGTCAACTTTGTGGAGACTCTTTTACAAACTCTATTTCTATCTTCTGTGATCTATGGCGTGGAAAATAGGAGGGAACCCACATTGCAAATGCTATGTTTTTTAAAAAATCAAATTAAAGAACTTCAGTTCTAATTTTAAAGATATTCACAGTAAAATAATAGTTGAAGTGTTGAACACACATTTTTTAAATGACCATTAAAATAATAATTAAGTTAAAATAATACAATATCTTTTATCAAACAAGTGGTAACAAAGCTAAACAAAAGGAAAACAGTGTTCTATGGCCATAGGTAACAAGTTATTAAGTATAAAATTAGAGTGTTTGGATGAAGGAATTTAAAATTTTAAGAAATTTTATTTTAATCTAAGAATTTTAAATATTTCAATTAAAATTCTTTAATTTTTAAAATTTTGTGTTTGGATAAAAAAAATTGTGAGGATAAAAGAAAATGAATGCAAAAAGAAAGAAAATTATGATTGGTGTGTTTCCAAATAGAAGAATACTTATGCGGTATATAAAGTGACAGAGGAATCGGAATATGGCAGCGTACACCACCACACCCCGACCACAACATTTGGTCAATGGCACAAGACATGGTTCAAGCCCTCAGCGTCGGCGAGCACCTCCACCGCGTGATGGGTAGCGACAACTACTCCCCTAACTAACGGGTGTAGTTCTACAAGTCCCCTTATGTCCACACCTGATCGATATTCCACGAGCTCATGCTCAGCTTCTCATCATTTACATTGCGTGTCAAGCGTAGTCCCTTGGGTACGTGGGTCTTATAATGCTCCTTTTTGCTTTTGCCATTTGTTTGTATTTGTTGTGCTTCCTGTTTTTCCTTCTCGTATTGTTGATGCTCTGTTATCAGAATGTTTTGGAAGATTCTCTTATCAAAAAGAGAATTTTAATTTCTCACCTTTTAAACGGAAATTAAAATTTCACATTTTTAGTTGTTTAAAATTTTATTTTAAAATTTAAAAAATTTAAATTCTTCATAAAAAAATCCAAATAATGTCATCAGAAATTCTATGGTTTGAAGCAACAAGTCTGGACTATGGGTAACCAAAAGGATGGACATGGAATACTGTTTCACACGTTATGTTGTAGACCTGGTTAGCTGTATAGTCATTTTGTCAATTTATACTGTTACAACATTTGTTTGGTCGACTAATATTACTCGAACTCAATATGGTTGTTCCCCATAGGTCAATGAGAGGGTTGTTCGGATTGATCTGTTATCATCAGCCCATAACAAGTTCTGGAAGGAAATAGAAAACAGAGTTCAAGTGTTCAGGAAGACCATTCGTTACAATGCTGGTCAAGCGTGATTGGATAAGTGTGTTTGTGCATGACTCTTTTTTGGATGAAACAAGCTTTTTTTTATTAATTTTGTGGCATGCTAGACCATAATTTCATTTTATGGTAGATCCTGACATGAACATATTAACCAAACTTTATTGCCTAGCCTTTGATGAAGGTGCTGTTACTTAAGGGATTGACTATGTATATTTTGTTTTAAATTACATATTTAGCACAAGAGGATAACACTGTTTGCCTCCACTAAGTGTGGATTTATTTTTTGAGAATGATTGACTGTAACGCATTACTCATTAGTGCCATGGACAGAAGTGTTTAAATATACTCGACGCAGCTTCACATAAATTCATATTGGATATGGTTAGCCAATATTGGACAATTTCCAATTCCTTTTATGTGTTCACTATGGTTGCATGAAGGTTTGTGAATTGCAATAGACGAAAACAAACATGGCCGTTCAGGTAATTCTGAAAAAAAAAAAATACGTACCAAAGGAAAGTTTATTTACATTAATAAATAAATTACAAATATTAACAAATAATCCAATTTTTTATAAATATAATTAATAAATTAATAAAATTACATGGATGGTGCAATTTTTTATATATATTATTTTACAAAAATAATTTATATCATTCATATAACGTTTCTAAATTTTAATAAAAGAATTGCAAATAGATTTTAATAAAGATAATGCCCAATAGACAAATTAAAGTTTTTATTTATCACGACAAATTAAATTTATTACCAATCAAATACCTATTACTGTTAATAATTTGAATTTACTTTCTTTGTAAACAATAATACCTATTACTATAAGTATAAAAAATAACACTAATTTGTTTGTCGGTGAAGAAAAATAGCTAATTAACAAAAAAAAAATACGTCTGGTACTTCTTCAAACTTTTTATTTAAAGTAAAAGACTTGTAATATTACTTCAACTACAATCTTCTATTGTGAATGGTTTTAATGTCTGTCAATAATAGTTCTATATTTGAGCCAGAAATAGCCAACATGCAACAAAAAAAGGGACACTTTATTAATATCTTGCACATGATGCACTTCACCTGTAACTTTAATCTAATGTATGTGTAAGTCAAAAGTTCAGTCATGTGTGTCATGATAATAACAGAAATATATGCTCCCCATCTTCTCTGATGTTCACACAAAAGAATCAAATTGGATCTCCACCGGTAGACTCACATGCCTGTCTCTTATGGCCAACAAGTCCTCATTATCATCATGCAAGTAAGCTTTCAAGAATGCAAGAATGACTCCTCCAACAAACCTTCTCATAGGTTTCCTTAACTCTCCATTTTTCATAGACAATAGGTAGCTTTCTCCCTAATTTCTTTGGTGTTCGAAAAATTTCAAGTTAAAAGATAAGATGCATATATATTAGAAATTGAAATTTTATCACAAAGATTTAGGTGACTTAAATATAAAGTGTAAGATTACATTTTACTATATGAATCTTAGTTGAATAAATGCATTGAAAGTTATTTTTGTTTCAACCTCTAAAAGAACCTATTTATTATAGTTAGTAGCAATCTTCACTATAAATAGAAAAGATAATTAATAGAGAAACAGAACACATGAAGAGAGAGTATATGAAAAGATAGATTGTGAAACAAAGTTATTTTGTTGAGAGAAAAGTGTTTTTGTGTGAGAATGTTATCATTTCTTGTAATCATTAAGTGGTGTACTTGGATTTGTAGAGTGCTACACTATTTGGGGTGAGTTATAATCTTGTAATCATTTTTGTGATAGCAAAATACTTTTTGAGACGGTCCGTGGACGTAGACAAGAGGTGTCGAACTACGTTAAATTCTTGTTTTTGTTATTATTTTTCTACAGTATAATCTTTGTTGTGTTCTCATCATCCATTATGGGTATGAGTAATTTTATTTGTGAGAGCGTTGATCTCCTAATAGTGTCATCATCTTGCATGTCACAATGGCCATAATCCTTGGCCAGAAAATACCAAGCAGGTTTCTTACACTCCTTGAAGAAGTTTTCATAGCTGACACCCTTAGGAGCACAAGGAGGAAACAAAGGATTCCTTTTCACTTCACCTAAATCTGAACCTATGACCATCACTGCCATATCAAAATCAAATGAGTTAGGAACATAGGTGAGAAACAAGGGGGGTGTTGGAGTTTTTAGATGTGGTAAATAATGCTAATATTTGCGGACAAGGTGGTACCAATGGATTTGGTGTGTGGATTCATCAAATAAATTCACTTGCCAAATCCACTTACATTGGATTGCATAATATGAGGATTGGTTCACATGAGGTGGATGAATTCAAATTTTTGTGGCAAGTAAAAATTCCACAAAAGGTCTCATTTTTTATTTGGAAGGTCTTGCATGATAGTTTACCTACAAAAGAAAACCTGGCACATCAAACTTCAAGATGAGGACCTAACATGTGTCTTGTGCAATCAAGTCGATGAAGATGCTTCTCATGTTCTCTTTTTGTGTTAAATTGCACAAGCCATTTGGTGGAAATGGTATAAGTTATATTGGGCATCCACACTGTATCCCCTAACAAGGCTTTGGATCACTTTAGGCAAATTTCACATGGATTACAAGGGGAGAAACCTAAACAATGGTGGGCTGTTGGATGGAGTTCTATTGTTTCAATCTTTTCATACTATGTATAGGTGGTTTCTATATATTTTCCGAGAGCAGATCTCTATGCCTGGTATATATTTCCAGTGGTGCTTTGTTGTTTATAGCTCTCAGGTTCTTTCTTTTAAACTTGTGTTGTATTACTTTTTGCACCCCTTGTGCTTATATATAATTTGCTAATTGCCGATAAAAAAAAAGAAGAAGAAGAAGAAGAAGACTCCTTATAGAAGGTAGAAAATATCTATTGTTTTTGAAAAAAAAATTGTGCACAAGGTAACACCTATCGATCATCATATCATATGTTAAATTTCAAAGGCAAAAACTACTGTTAGCTACCAATGAAAATTTACAACTCATGCGTTTAGAATCATTGGAAAACACATAACAAGGATGGAAATTTCTAACTTTACTAGAACATATGGCATAGTATTTTTCTAATATCTTGCTTGTTTTCTATAATTGAGAGTCCTTTATATATAAAAAAATATTAATAATTGAGAGTCCTTCAAAATTTTTTAAAATAAACCACTAAAATTTACAATAGATAAATTGTTGTTGCAAATTCTAAATTCCTGCCCATGAATAAATAGATTGAAAATAATATATTTTAAGGTGTTAATATAAATATATTTTGCCAATCTCACACTTGACAGAAAATTAAAAACATTCAATTTGCTTGAAATGAAATATATTCATCAGCAAAATTGATTTTGAAAAGTTTGAATACTGGCCAAACAATTGGCAATTCAGCGCACCATGATTCTTTATCCCACAATCGAGATACTATGCAATCCAAACAGATAAAAAGTAGTGTGGTAAATCCCTTTTAAAATGTAAATATAAATATAATTTCAGTCCCATTTAAAAAAATCCGGAAATCCTCGATTTGGCTTCTCGATTTATGGTCATGATTTGCAACGAAGCAAACGAGTATTTTTATTCCCTGGCTTGATTTACATACTAGGCAACTATAACTTTATGAAAGCCGTTTACAAAAAAACTATATAGAAGACCTTTTAAATTTTTAATATTTACCCCATCTTAAGTAAAGTTACTAATTATTTACATGTTACGTCGCTCTCAGCTATATTTGCCGAGGCATATGAATATGATATTATATATTTGTTCAGCACTTTACTTAACAAACAAAATACACAAGTGAAAGAATATAATCCAAAACAATGATGGCTCTAGCTCATAAACCTTAAACTATTTCTTGGGATCCAATCAGGGAAAGCCTAAATCAACATGTATAAATAAAAGCACATAGATCACCCTTTGTCTTTATCTTCAATACTACACTTCCTTCACTCATTCTTTTTTTTGTTTTCTTCTCTTTTGACTGCCCCGGTCCAACATACATACGCTTTTTTCTTTCCAAATCAGCAAAAGAAAGAACAACACCAAGGTTCCCATGATTTTTCACTCACTTTGGTTCAAATGACTTTACTTTCCCATTCAAAAAAATACATAAAAATATCCATGTGTCCCCCAAGATTAAAAAGAAAGTACGAAAAGAAAAGAAACCCCCCATATGGCATAACTAGAAGAACTTCAATTTAATTTACCCATTTTTACATTTGGATTAAAACCCCACCCACCCCACCATGTATCAAAAGATCTACTACCATGTTCATTAATTAATTATATCATATCATACTTAATTACTACCATCTCCTCAATAATTTTTCATTATATATTTATATTCTGTTTCTGTTGTTCCTCTCTGCAGCAATAGATAGAAGCCTTGACACACCTTGAGTCCACACATCATACTCTCTTTGATTTCTGCACTCAAATTCCACAACACCACGCATCACTGTTTTCAAACCAAAGTAGCGACGGTTCTCACCACCTTCAAGCAAGTGGCGTCCAGGCCAAGCAGGCATATCTTTGATCACTCCAAGCACCACATCTGTGCCAAAAAAAAATTCAAAGAAAAGGGGGTTTTGAATTAAACTTAAAGAAGAACCCTTTTGATTCTTTTTGCAACTTTAAAAATTAAAGACCATGACTTTCACAAATCCCCAAATGGAACAAGACCCACCTCCAAATCAGTTAAAATTATTTGAGGACAAAAAAATAATAAAAAAAGTAAAATTAAATCAAAATCTCACTCACTCTTTTTCTTTTTTGTGATGGTCCCAGCAACGTGCCTGCTCTTCATCTTCACCATAACCTGAGCACAAAAAGAGACTCCAAAGGGTTATATTACAATTTACAATTTGCAGATTTCTTGGAAAACTAAAACGATTTGATCTGATCCCTTTGACATCACATCATACATACTAAGCGCCCTCATTTTATAACTTTTTCCATAGCCAGGTTCATACTCATCAATATCAAAACTCTTAATTGATGACCAAATAATTATCTACACCCTAGTCTAGAACCAAAAGTACATTAATATTATACTACTACATAATTTGGAGCAAAGAAAAGAAAAAAGTTACCTGATTCATCCTGTTTATGTAAACAGATACAATTTTCCAATGCAGTTCACCTGCAAGTGCAAATAATTCTCAAATCAAATCATTTCCTAATCATCATATACACAACAATTGGAAGAAACACACAAAAAAAAATCAAAACAAAACAAACAAAACAGAGTCTCCTATACTAATGTCTTTTACTCCACAGACACAAAACACAAACCATGCCAAATTATGTTAGAGAGAACAAAAGTAAGGGAAACAAATTGTAACAAATATTCTGATTCAGACACACTAACAAAAACAAAACAAAAATGTAAATTTCAGGAAGTATACCAGTGCGTGTGCGCTTGAGAAGTTCACAACCTCTGGCTAGCAATTCTCTGCTACAAATCCCCAAGAAATTTTCTTCTGGTACAATTTCACCACTGAAGCTACTATTAGAGCTACCATTGCTACCATTACCATTATCGCCGCCACCACTGCCACCGCCCAAATTCTTCTCCACAGGAATCACAGCTGCTATGTTCCAAACCTCCTTAAGGACCCTTGCTTTCAACGTGGCAGCCCCACGTAAAGCTGCAAATTCAAGCCACAAGCAACATACTCAACAAAAGCATTGAAAACCCACAAAAAGAATCCCATGTAGAGACAAACAGATGCATTTTACAAACAAGAACTAATGTTACCTGAAAATATTGCATGTACATCAGAATAATAGGATAATAAAAAGTTGTCCTATTTCAGGATATATTACCAAAATATTAGTATAAAACAAGGAATAAAAAGAATCCTTGGGAGAAAATTAGTGGACTTTAATTTTGATGCACTGGTAATCTAAAGATTTTGATGCACTGGTTCTCCTAAATTTAAGTGGGAATGAAGTAAATAAGTAATTTAAGTGATTAATGAAGAAAAAAAAACCAATTTTTCGATGCATTCGTAATTTAAGTGATTTTATCAAGATTCCTTATTAAAATAAATTGTTTAATCCAATATAATATAGCTAATTAAAAAGTACCTAAATAATATATTTTTAAAATAATTATTATAAAATCAATAATCTCCTACACGTAAATAGACTTTTAAATTTATGTACATTCTAGTTAAATTCAAATAATACCAAAATTTTCATGTTCAACTAATCAAAGTAAATTCCATTTGTTTCAGTGTCATGCACATACCTGTGGCCGCAGCTGCCGTCAACGTCGTGATGTCACCGGCGGACCTCACATTCACGGCGGAGCTGACCACCGAGGCCAGGTGGTCGCGCTCGGCCCCCATGGCCTCGGCAGCCTCCACACACTGGGCCGCCACCAGCGTCGCTGCTGACGCCACCGCCATGTCGGTCTTCGCCATCTGCTCGTCCTTCCTGGAGCCCGACGAGGCAGCCGTGGCGGCGGCGATGGCGGCCATCGCGGCGGCGACCCCGGCAACCGAAACCGCCGCGTGGAGCTGAGCATTGTGGGCCCTAGTTTCCTCCTTCTTCTTCTCCTTCCTGTCCTTCAGCCACCTCCCCACCGTCTTGCCACCACCGGCGGTCGTCGCCGCGCCGCCGGCACCCCAGTATTGACCATTCAAGCCGGTGATCATGTTGACAGTGTTGTGGTTGTTGTTGGAACGGTTATACTGCAGAGAAAATTGCATGTGGTGGGCCATTCTTAGCAACAACAACATAAATAAGTAACCAACAATTTGTATTGTAACATAAGCTTTGTGTGTTCCTCAATGGATATCGATCTTGTCGTGTAAGTGAAAATTCTGTGTCTATTTACAAATCACTAAAACATTATTAAAATTGGTAAATTTTAGTACTAAATTAAAGATAGAAGCAATTTTTTTAGATGACAAGATCGTTTAACATTAGGCTCTGCGGTTCTGAAAGACAGAACAACTAAGTAACAACCTTGGCGTGGCAGTGCAAAAAAACTGTACTAGTACTTATCTTTATTTTATATTGTGGCCTATGCCTATGGTTATGTTCAACCCCTTTTCCCAATTTTCCTCATATGGGGGTCCATGAGCTATTAATGCAACCCAAGAGGGAAATTTTTTTTAAGGCATATTCAGGAATCAGAAGAATGGTCTTGGTTGGTGTTGTTATTTGTTAACAAATTTGACTAACAGGGGGGACCAGAAATAACAGGTTGTGGATAACCTTGTAACAGAAATTGTAATGGAAACAAACAAGTGCAGTTTTTGTTACTCTGAACTGAACAGACATAATTGAAATACCCAGAGACGAGGGCCTGAAAAGAAAATATGGTATTTTTGCAAAAAAAAAAAAACTAGTATTTGTTTGTATTGAAAGCTAAACTGAAAAGAGAAAAAAGCCGGGGGTGTCTCTCTCCGGTGTCATCCAAGTTTTTTATTTTGTTTTGTTGGTACCAGAGAAAGCTGAAACTGAAACTGCATCATGGTTGGTTTGGTTGGTTCCAAGTGTGCAGTGAAACCAGTGTTCGTGCTTTGTACCCAACCAAAAAGTTCAACTCTATTGAAATAAAAAAAAATAAAAAAAATCCAACAACATGGTTGTCGGTTTATAGAGAGAGACATAGTTAGTACCTTGAAATCGTCAATTTCAGAAGGAGAAACCGGAGGGCTATCTGTTAGGGAGCCATTAAGAGGGCCACTGCTGTGAGAGAGTCTTCCTGAGGTGCGTGGTGATACCTCCTGCTGACCAAACTCAAAAGTAAAACCACCCATTTCGCTTCAGTTTCTGACCATACCATAACACAAAAACAAAAAAATAGAGGCTTCTTGATTGTGATGCAAATTAAGCTTATGCTTTGAAATAATTTTTAAGCTAAAATGGACTTATATAGATGAGAGGAAAGCTTTCTATTTTTTCTTTCAACCTGTTAAATCAGAAACTAATAGAGTTTATAAAACAGAGTTTATAAGTTCATGAATCTAATTATAAGAAAAAATAAATAAAAATAGTTTTTTTAGAGAAAAATAAAACAGTTAAAAAATAATTTACAGGTAATCTTTAAAATATTTGTCATTAAATTTTTGTGATTCTAAAATTAGTGAAGAAAAATATATCTTTGTCACTAAATTTGGCCAACTAAAATTAATAACAAAAAATTCTATCACTAACAATTTTTAAAATTCACATAATTCCAAAATTAGTGAGAAAGAACAATTTTCGTCTCTAAATTTGATCAACAATATTTTTGTATATAAAAGAAACTCAATTTTTTTTAACAAGTCCTTATAGAAAAAGTAGCTAAACAAAATACAAAACATCTTTGATTTTCAGTTGAAAATGTTACAGACACAGTTTTAATGCAAATTTAATGAACAAAAGTAAAATAAACATAAAAATAATGATGTTAAAAATTACTTTTACCGCAAACTTATTAATGAGGTGGATTTCCAAACATGGTCTAAGTGAGTGGTAGTAATTAAGAAAGAAAGCATGAAGTGAATGGAACAGAAGAAGAAGAGAAGGTAAGTGAACATACGGAGTGGGACATGATGCGGTCCATGATCATCTGAGAGGTTTCAGAAGAAGCGAAGGAGAAAGGGTTGCCAGAAACAGTTGCAGCAGACTCTTCCACTTCACCAGCTATGTCTTCGAGTATTATAGACGCATTAGAATTATTATTATAACAAACGATGCTAACGTTGTTGGAAGAAGGTGGAAGTTGTTGCTGAGATGCGAGTGCCTTGGATACTTCGAGGGCCGAGGCGCTCCACGACCGGGAAAGGAACTCCATGGGGTCGCGCGGCGTCTCCGACGGCGGCGGCGGCGGTCGTGCGTGAAACGGGTCGGGTCTCCGTGCGGGTCGCTCCTTTTCCATTTTTCGGGTTCGGATTGGTTAGAAGAACTGAGGAAAGATGGAAGAGGTTTTATGTTCAATGTTTTCCGAGAGGTTTTGATTTTATAGAGTAAGATGAACGTGTGAGACAGTGGGAACAAGGAGTTCTATTAAAAGAACATGGAGTGATTTTAACACCGTTGATCTTGGTGAGGATTTCATCCACGGCTCTTGTTGGTTGCTCGATGCCATTCCTCCCTAGCAAATACTATACCCTACCACATTTTCATAATTACAAGTTTGGACCTTTTCGTTTTCCATGCTATGTTTGCAAATAGTACATTTAGTAAAAAAAATTCCCCACAAGAATGCTTATAATATAAGAAAGAAGAAAAAAAAAATAGTTAAAAATATTTTTATATACTTTTCCATTCTCGACCAATCAGATATATTTTTAAGATAAATAATCAAATTTTTCTCTGAATATACAAAATATATAATAAATTAGTCTTATCATTAAATTTATAAAAATATTTTCATTAAATTATAATATTTAAAAATAAGTTATATTTTTTGAAAATATGTATCACAGTAGTTTTTTTTTATGCTATCATTGATCATATTTATGTTTTGTGAAAGTGTCTTTATTTGAATCTTTTACATCCACTCCCAAACAAAATAACATAAGAATTGGGCTTTATCAACAAAATGATCACAATAGTAATTAGAAGAAAAAAATTGGGTTCAAGAATAAATATATTTTAAACCCCAGTCTTGAGTATGCATTTTTAAAAGAAGAAGAAAAAAACTGAATGAGTTCTTTTACCTCTCGTCACCAGTAATTATAAGTATGTAGCGCTAGCATGGGCATTCCAAAGGGGCTTTGGAGTATGTTAAATGCAGTCTCTATGCTTTCCTCATTGTGGTTTGTATCTTTTAAAATAATAAAGGTAAATAAAACTAAAAGATATAAAAAAAGGGGAAATTTGATAAAGAAAAAAAAACGAAGGAAGAAAAAACATGTTAAATAACTCACATCTAATGATTATCGGCATATGAAGATAATCATGTGTTATTTAGATAATTGACATGTGTTATTTATGTAACTGAGTATTTAAAAATTAATTTTTTAATTTAGTATTTGAATTTAATAATTTGTTATCATTTTAGTTTTTAGACTTAATCAATTAGCAATATTTTGACTTCTAACATTAACTATGTACTATCATTTTGGTCTCTAAATTTTTTTTTAAAAAATAATAATTAAGTCTCACGTTATATGTAAATCATTAGCATAAATATCATCAGATTCCCTTAGTTCCATTCTATATCACTTATATTTTTTTATCTTTCTCTTTCTCACTTTATAGTTCATCTTGATTTTCACATTAATCATTTGTATGCAAAGTTTGTCCTTTTATTCAACTGAAAAACATAAACTCTAATATGAAAATAACACAAAGCATCTTTAAAACTATTATTTTTTCTTAGTAAACATTTTCTAGCATATTTAAGAATTTACATTTTATTCAATTAAAAAAAATTAAATAGCTTCTTCAACACTATCAAGTAACCATTACATTTAAAATTCTTTGATGTCCCTATATACCTTGGGGTAATAATTCATGAAAATAACATTTGTTGTTTACGTTTCTAATATACTTGATCCTTTCATTTTAATCATCCATCATGTACCAATCGATTACATGGATCCTAGGTCATATCCCTTCCACTTACACCATTCATCCTTAAAATTTTCCACTCTCTAGACTCTAAACATGATTAAAAGAATGAAAAATTATATGTGCTTCGCATGTCACCAAAGGGTTATGTGGATGCAAAATTCATCATTTATTCAATAGAAGCATCAATTCTAAAAATATCTTTAAAACTATTTATATATTTTTTTTCTTAATAAACATTGTCTAACATCTTTAAGAAGCTACACTTTATTCAATTAAAAAATTTCAAAGAGCTTCTTCAACACTCTCAAGTAACCATCATATTTAAAATTCTTGAATGTCTCTATATACCTTGGGACAGTAATTCGTGAAAATAACATTTGTTATTTACATTTTTTGATATGGTTGATCATTTCACTTTGATCATTGATAATGTGCCAATTGATCACATTGCATGGATCCTACATTATCCCTCCCACTTACATCTCCTTCATCCTTAAGAAAAAAAATTCCACTCTCCACACTCCAAATGTAATCAAAAGAATGAAAAATGGTAGGTGTTTCACGTGCCACCTGAGGGCCATGTCCTCTAATACCCTACCCTTAAGCAACGATTTGAAAACTCCAAAGACAAAAAAAAAGGGAGCAGGATGTACTACACTTGCCCTAGTGAAAAAGGATATGCAAGAAAATAGTTATAACAACTTTATTTTTCTCCCCTTTGTGATTCTCAAGTTTTTTTAAGTGTATTTTTGTGATTAATGTTATTCCATAAAATAGATTAATTTATTAATTAAACTAATATTCTACATATATTAATAGCATATAAGATAATATTAATATGTGATTTGGGTAAAAGATCTAATTTGGAACCTTATAGAATCTTATTAGCAATATCTTAGATTTAGTTGTTAACTACTGTCATGTAATCGCTCATAAATTAGTTTCATATTTATAGTATAATTTAAATGATAAAATTGGTAAAAGGAAAGTGAAAAAAATGAGGAATAAAGAATAGAAGTGAAGGAATATGATAATATAAATGCTAATAATTTATATGAAACATAAGACTTAATTGAAAAATTAAAAGTGTCTTCAGGGATCAAAATGACCGTGTGTGATTAAGTCTAAAAACCAAAATGTCTTTAAATAGTTAAGTTCAAAGATTAAAATGACAATAAATTATTAAATTCAAAGATTAAATTAAAAAGTCAACTTTTAGACACATAATAATTATGTAAATGACATGTGAACATATATATGACAATCGTAAGCTACAACATCATCACAGATGTGTCATGTAGGCGTGCACATTAGGAATAATGGAAAAAAGTTACCAGCATGATAATTTGTCGCACTTTTTTCATATTCAAAAACTAAATTCAAAATTTTCAACTTTTAGAAATCAATATGTCAACACATCACATTTTCATATAATAAATTGAGTATTTACCCCAAAATTAATTTCACACAACTTCAAATATATTTCTTTGAAAGTAAAATTTGTGTTTCTTTTTAGTTAGGCTAAAATGGACAAACCACTCCTAGTAGTAATTGAATATACTATCATAAAGTAGATGTTCATTAATTAATCATAAAACCTTAAAAAAAATTTAGTACTTAGAAAGTTAGAAAAATAAAGTAAAATTTATCTATAAAGGGTCAAAATTTCTCTACACAACCCTGCAGGTAACAAATAAGTGAATCATATCCCGAAAACAAAATATATACCACACATATATGTAAATATAATCCTTTGACTGGGTCTTCACTACTGATCTATGACTATATATGACTGATCTCAGTTGGGTGTAAGACATACAGTTTACTAAACATGATCAATCCTCTGCACGAGAAATATGACATTATTAAAAATGTATGAAGTTGTGTAGAACATACCAATATTATAGCATTTACTACCACCTTAATTAAATCCTTCATTATATATCTATCTTGGTCACGAGTTCCTCCTAGCAAGGAAAGAGGGGACAAGGATGTTACAGTTCTATGAAGAAGTGTCTGATGACATATTAGGTTTGTAAGCATGAGAGAGTTCTGATTAGAAACATCGATCAATAAAAGTGTAAAACTGTTCATCCAGCTAGCTTGTCCATTAATGAAATATTCCTCTCTCTGGGTTGATACCTAGATAGATAGATGAATATTATTGTCTTCATGATCATGCCATGCATGCAAAGTGAACCTTTCTTTTTCATGCATTCTTAATTTATTACAACAAATATTGAAAAGGAGAAGATATATAGATATACAGTTATAATAACGCTGAATATTTCTGCTTGCATTGCCTTTAATGTCCACCTGCCACACGAGTGGAAACAGACAATTGGAATAGTGTTGATTTTGATGCATGCTTTCTTTTTTTTCTTTTTTCTTTTTTCTTTTTTTTTGCATTTTCATCAATACGTACGTGTAAAGTACACCTCATTTGATGAATTTCGTTTGCATTAATAACTACAAGTGTCAAACTCATTAGATTATATGATATACACATTATTAAAATGTATGTTTTCACCTTTAAATAGAACTGTATCTCACGTTGAGAGAATTAGCTAGGGTTACACTCTTTACATCAATGTTTTGAAAAGGGCACTAGATTGATCATTGATGGTCTAACTAGAAAATCGGTAAACTGTTTTATTGTCTGATATAAATAAATCTTACAATTGATCTTGAGAAAAATTGCTTTAAATTAAAAAAAACAAAATGGGTAAAAAGAAATTGGCTGAAAATTGATATTTACAATGAGCAAATAAAAAATGTTTAATACAACATTAATTATTTTTATTTTTGTTAAAAAATATTAAAAATAAATCAAAGATATTTTTTATTTTACCGTTACTAATATACATCCTTTATTTGCCAACAAAAAAAAAATAGATGTAAACTTGTTATTATTCATTTAATATTAATTGATTTTATCGATGATAAATTTTCACCAACAAACCTAACCTGAATCCAAGATAATGCTTAAGGTATTTGAGCTCAGCTTTACTTGGACTACCTAATGTTGGTTGAAGGGTAACAATTATATTTAGCGTAAAAAATAAAATAAAAAATATTTTTCAGTTTATTGAAAAATTAAGTTAATTTATTGAATTAGAAGTATTTAATAAAACTACAATTAAAGTAGAAATAAACGTAACATAACTTAAACACATAGGTTTATTTGGTTTTTATTTTATAGAAAAAAATATTTTATGTAATTGTAAAGAGTTTTATTAAATACAAATTGAATATTAAAGGAGGGAGTTAATGAAGAAATTTAGTAGATTATTGAGAATAAAAAGAAAAAAAATATATAAGCACAAATAGTCAAATACTACATCAAGTATATATATGGGGAAAAATCCAACTATAAATTATGAGATATAAAATTAATTTTTAACGATCTTTATATTAATCAGATAAAATTAATTATGTTAATTAAATAATAAATTATTAGTTGATTAAAGTGACTTTTTAGGAATGTCTCACACCTAATTAATGGTTTCTCCTCTATTAATTTATTGCCGGAGTTTACTTAATTTATACTTGCAATCCCTTTAGACTTTAGTTCTAGGATTGGTGGGATCTTGTGACACTTCAATTCATCTCTTTTTTTCCCCAGTAATATTGATTTTTGCATGCGATATTACGTCTAAAACACGTTGCGATTAATAATATACTACTAACGCGTGAATTTATGATTGGATTAGTAGTTATTTTTCAAAAAATTATATATTCTAATAATATTAATTGTAGTAATTCATTAAAAAAATTATAACACGTAGCATTTTACAATTATGCATGTTTTTAGATTAAAATTTAATTAACATTATTATAAGTTAAATTTGGACGGTTGTCAAACTGCTGGGTTTAACTGTATGAGAGTATGAGTATTTTTTGTCATTTCTTACCTAAAACTACACACCTATGTGTGTACCTACACGAATTGTTCGTGCACGGACAAAGACACTATCAATAGACACGAAACAAGTAACGATAATGCACAGAATCAGATTGTGACCAAACCAAATCGATAGAATATATAGTAAGAAACATTAATAGTGATGGGCAATAATAACGAGTCATTGTTACTATCAAGTATGCTGGAAAGAATCCATTGTGTCTGCATCCTCATATCTGCAAGCTGGTTTGGGAATGTAGGAGAGATAGATACAATTTAACAACCAAAGGCCAGCCAGGACATGCATGTTATTAAGATTCAAAGAAGTAATCCTGACATGCTATTTTACCCTCCTTTTCTTTTTAACTAGTTATTAGTTTTTTACACGTATTATAACTATAGGATATCCCGTGCAAAAGAACACACATACACGAAGCCTATGATCTGCTTGTTTAAGATCTAATTTAACTCGACTTATCGAACAAAAATGTTAAATTTAAGTTTTTTATAAAAAAAAAATAGTTAAATAGGTTAGATCATAGCCTTTAGAAAAAAGCTTATTAAGTTCGAAGGACTGAATTGTTTAATAATAATATTTTCTTAATATATATATATATATATATATATATATATTATTAATATGATATATAATATTATAAAATAACCCACCTCACTCCTGGTTCCTAATCTAAATAAGTATTCCCCGACCTAGGTGGGGGTGCTTTTCACGGGATGGAGTGACTTGGTTGCAACTTGCAAGAGAGGGGTGCTATTAGTCATTTTGTGATTCATGTTTTGGAAATTGCAAGGGAGAAGTGGCTTGGTTGGAACTTGCAATGGAGGGGTGCTATTTGTTACATGTGTCAAATTTGATTTTAATAATAACATTTTAATTTGCTTATAAAAAATTTAAAACTAAAAGCATGTGATTACAATTAATGAAACAGAAGAATGAGCAACATTGTAGCAAGAGTCAAATTGATTTGGCAAGAGGTAATATGCAGCAAAAAGAATGTGGTGATTGTTTTATTAAAATGTTTAGATTAGCTTTTAGAAGAAATGCAAAAAGTGTTATTTGATCACTTGACATGATTTAAGGCACTAACATTAAATATGCTATGCTCATAAACCATAAACTGGTTTATGGGTCAAATAGACTTATATAAAGGTCAGGTTAAACCTAAAAAATAAGTATGTCACAAGTAATAGGATTAAGCTTGGGTTTGTAGCTTGGGCTTATGTAAGGCTTGACTCATTTTCATGCCTAATTAGCAAAACAAGTGAAAGAAATAGAGAAGGAAGAAATGGAAATGATGGTAAATTGGATCCTAAATTGGAAGTATAAATTTTATTAGATAATGTGATAATAACAATATTTATATATCCTTTTTATGTAATATATATTTATTTTTTTAAATATTTATATATAAGACTCCTTATTATTATTTTATCTTGAGCCCCTAAAATGTCAAGACCCATCATAAGTGAAGTAATGATATTTTTTTATTTAATAGACAATATTTTGTATAATATGATATTTAGGGGTATGCATATTTATCTGACTCAACCCATAACAATTTTATTTTTTTTGCAAAACTAGTGGGTTCGAATGGGTTAACAATTAAGTCAGGTATTGAGAATGGGTTAGCATGGGTTATTATCGATGGGTTCAGTGTGTAGATTTGTAGTTGTTAGAACCAGAACCGAACTGAGACCAATAACTTAATGATTTTCTTTCCCTTATTACGCCCATTTATTGTGAAGTGAAGCCCAATATCCCTTATTCCTCATACATAACAGTTAAGGCCTAAGGCTCACCCTCGCTTTCTTCCTTCCCCTAAAACACCCTAGTCGTCATTCCCATCTCATCACTCTCCCCCTTCTTCCTCTTGTCTCTCTCACACCAGTGCCATCGCACCAATGTCTACCACCACCTTGTCTTCATCTCCTTTTCTGACCAATGTCGCCACCAACTCCCTCTTCCTCTTACATTGCTACTTTGCTATCTTCTAAGATCTAAGGAGGTTGTTCAATGGTGGTGTGAGAAGGTGGTGGCACCATAAATGGAGACAATTTTGCTCTCTTCCAGATCCAATGGTTGCTCATCTTTAAGGTCAATTACATAGCTCCATCAATGTTGTAAAAAAAAATGGATACCGTAAGTGGTGAAAAGTGAGAAAGATCGTCATTGATTGACTTGATGATGATGGTAATCCATGTATACTGAATCAACTAACTTGCAATCCACATAAACCAATGAGTTGGACGGTCGGAGACGATAGGGATAACAACACCCATCGATTTGGCTCGATAAAGGATTTCTAACTTGAACCAAACTAGTGCACATCCCTAATGATATTATTTATTTTAAAATAAGGTTTAATATGTTTTTGGTCCCTAATTTTCTTTTTCCGAATTTCACTTATAGTCTGTAAACAAAATAATTGACCAGTCTTAGTTCTTATACTTTTCTTTCGTTGATATTTTTTGTCCTTGTTGTCAAATATCACTATTAAGTATTAAGTGATAATATGATAGTTGATAACTACTAATTATGAGTATATTTTGGGGCTAAATTATATAGAAATTTATAATTTTTCTCTCATAATTTTTCCTTTTTAAGAAAATAATTGTTAAATTAATATCATTTAAGTTTTTGTTATTAAAAGTGATGAATTTATGATGCTTAATGAGTAAAATAAAGCCCAAAAAAAGTAGGAATAATTAAGGAAAGTGAACTAATTAAGGAAAATATGACTAATTAAGAAAAATAAGCTAATTAAGGAGAGTATGAATAATTAAGGAAAATAAGCTAATTTAAGAAAGTAAAGGCGGGCTTAGTGCAAGAAGCTTTCTAATATGCACCTATAAAAGAGGAAGAGAGAAGAAGGAAAAGACACACAAAAATTTCAAAAGAATATAATTTTTTTTATAGAAGACAAAGGCTAAAAGAATGAGAAACAAGTATTGGGGGCTATTCCTTCCCTCCATTTTCTTTCTTATCTTTTTTTTCCTTAACTAAATATTTTTCTCTTGCAATTATAATGTTTTCATGACAACGAGAGGCTAAATCTCCTTTGTTGGGAACTTGATAGTTAACTACTCTTAATATAATTTCTCTTCCTATCTATTTAATAATATTACTTTTGCATAATCCTTTCTTGTGCTTAATATTATTACTTGTGTCTTGACCACTCATTTGCATAGTAAGTTTTAGGGATAGCGTTGTGAAACGCTATTTTCTAATAGGACTAGGAAATGATATTTAAATAAAGTCATCACTAGGGATAGGTTGAATTTTGGTTAGCATGTTATACATCTATATTCTAAATGCGATTTACTATTTTAGCTCTACAAAGGAATTTGGAAGAGAAAATGGATAAATTAGGCTCTTTCGTGTGGGGGAGCAAAGTTAGAGTATACTAGTAGATACATGTGTAAATTGAAATAATTATAAATAGAGAAAAATCATTAATATTACATCAAAGAGTAACTCTGTAGGCTAAGTTCCCAACATTCTTATATTTTGAATTTACTTCTACAATATTATGGTGTACTCTAATCTTTCTGTCTTTTAATTTAAATTTTTGTTTAATTTTTCTTCTTGTTTGATTTAATTTTCTATCAATTTAAATTATTATTTTTCTACAACCTTTCCAAATCTTGTTCTTAATCAAATATTCATCTATATAAGTATAAAAAAAGTTTTTGTGAATATGATACTCGAACTTTCATTTTAATTTTACAAATTGGTGCACTTGTCAATCCATCAACAATAATCACATTAGAAATCACATGAGTTGTCATGTCATTTACTAGTCTGACATAGCAACCACATCTAAATGTTTGAGACTTTTGATATATTATGTTTTTAATGCATAATCTTTTTACAAAATTTTCTTTTAATCCCTTAATTATTGTTTATTAGTTTTAGTCCCTAAACCATTTTTGTCATTATTTTAGTACCTCCCATGCATTAAGTATTATCATTAAGTAATGATATCATAATCACATGACTTCCAATGTGAAGGACTAGTTTGATGTACTAGTCAAGTAGTAAAATATTGTTGGTTAAGAATATTTTCTAATAGTGTAAAGCGACTAGAAAAATGACTTGAAAAATTGGAAAAGGAATATATATTAAGCAAAAACTACAAATCAATACATGAGAAAGGGATATGGTCAGATATTAATTATGGGATAGAGATTCAAACCTTTGTTCAATATATATTGTGAGAAATTAACCTGTTTCACTATATCTAGTGTTAACAATATAATTATACAATTAAGGAAGTTTAATTCAGTTAGTTGAACATGATTAAACAGTATGTGTGAATTGTTCTAAACTCATAATACATGTCTTTAATTTTTATGAATAAAAAAATAATATAATTGTCCGTGTAGAAGGATTATTTTAAAGAAATAATAATAATTTTTTAAAAAATTACAGGAAAATAAAAGAAAAACAATGCAAATATTATTGAATATTTGAATGTCACCTTCAAATATGCAAAATAAATGAGGAAGGATGTATGAAGAATAACTTGGCTGGGTAAGGTGGGTCCAGTGTGTCATGTAAGCGTGTTGTGATTGTGTCCCTCTCACTGAGGTCTTTGTGTTTGTGTTATGGCCCTCACTCTCTGAACCCAACAATTACAAGAGAGACCCTGACAGATACGTTTTACCGTAACAAAATCTTCAGCCAGTCACTGAATCACTGCATTGCATTTATTCCTATTCAATGTGCCCCTTAACGCTTTGCCCTTTATTTTTATTTGATCTTAACATTCTCCCCTTTCACTTTTTTCTCCCCTAAAAGCTTCACACACCAACACCTTTCTTTTGTTCTTTATCCATTTCTTCCTTTTATGAAAATCTTTTTTGTTTTGTTTCTTCTATAGCTAGCCCCTCTTCCCTCTGCCATTTTGGATTTCTCATGCCACTACTTTACACAGTTTGCTACTACTAGTACTTGTCTCTTTTAGCCTCATTCATCATCCTTTGTCCCTTTGAATGTTAATGTTGTGGAGGGCAATGGAAACTATACAAACGGCAAGGAATATTTCCGTGGTCAAATATGTGGGGCTGTAAATGGGTTAATTGGTTGGTCACAATGGTGAAATAATTGGATAATGTTTGTACTTTTGTTTCTTTTAATGCCAACATTTTCGGCACTTACGCCCCCATGACATAAAACATTGCTCTACCTAGCTGGATCTTCCTAGTCAATTAGTGTTTCATTGAATTTTGGGCATAATTAGGGGACGAAAGTCTCTGTTTTTGGTGCAACTTTCCGCTTTGTGTTCTAGAGTAATTCGTCTTTATGTGATGCTGAATCTCACGAGAAATTGAAAGTTTTAATGCAATATATATATTTTTTTAAAAGGGTTAACTCTTTTTCAGTTATAAAATTTTAGGAAAATAGAGGATTTTTTAAGGGAAAAATAGAGGAGCTTTAAAGCTCTATAAACTGATAATTCCCTATAATAAATAGTTCTATAGACGAATTTCATCAAGATAATTAAGTTAGAAACCATGCATAGTCCAAAGCTAGTTAGAAATTCATTTTGAATGTCATTTGAACTCATTTCAGTTAATTTATAATTTATTCAATACTATTTTATATGTATATTTGACTAAAAATCTTTAATAAATTATTTTATGTTACTTTTATAATGTTTGGATTTATAATTTTCTATTTTTACCCTCAATGTTTTAAATAAATATTATCATTTAACATCTTTTTAAATATTGAACTATTTATTTTAATACATTTTCATTTTACACATTAAACTATTATAATTATTCAAATTATTTGTTTTAAATTTAATAAATATTCAATTTTTAGAAGAAAAAGTGAAAAACAAAGATAATGGTTCAAAATTAACTCAAATACATAAAATTAAAATTATAAAAAAAAAACATTTTTATGTCTATAACAGTTAAAATGTCTTGTACAAATTCATATATATATACATCTATTTATACCATTTTACACATAACAATTAGTTTAATAACTAATTTTACCAAATGTTTCTAATTCAATAATAAGTTAGTTTCATAATTTAAACTTACTTATCAGCTTTTTTTTGTCAAATATGACATTTGACATGATGTTATAATGTTATTTTGATTTATAGATTTTAATAATTTTAGAAAAAAATATAAAATTTACGAAAATAATTTTTAAATAAAATTAGGCTTAATAATTTTGGGTAATTATATTTTTTATTCTCATAATTTAGTTTAGAAGCAACGCTGGTATCCTAATTTTAATTATCTACATTTACTCCTTATAGATATTCAATTGTTCATACTAAGTTCCTCACCTAAAAATTCTATCCAATAATTAACAGAAAGTCATAAATATAACATAGGTGTGATGCATAAGTATTTTTAAAATTAGGGTTCGATGTATATTTCATTTGTATAAAATAAGAGTATATTAAATATAACAAAAGCCATTATATATATATATATATATATATATATATATATATATATATATATATATTCCTTTACCAACGCATACAAGTCAATGATATGTACTAATAACACCTCTATTATGTTTTTATTAAATATTGGATAAAATTTGGAGTGACTGACATATAATTTGAATAATTGAAAAACTATAAGGATTAAATGTGAATTATTGATCAGACTTGCTTTAAGGACATTTGAAATCCTTGTAATTTTTTACCATATTGAGGCACAACTTGTGCTATTAATAATATTCTTTGCTTAGAAAAAAATGAGTTATTAAAATCAATAAAACTAAAACCGCACATAGGCTAGTATTGACACAAAGAATGCAATTAAGTTTAATAATTTATATTAATATTTTAATATGAAAAATTCAAATTTAAAATATTTTATAATTGAATAATCTACCCTTATAAACTTGAGCTTTCATTTTTTTTTATATATAAACTTGAGTTTTCATTATTATTAACAAGTGGTTGTTCAAGAGACAATAAATTCAAATCCTGTAAATAAGTAATAAGTTGCTCAAATCCTTACTCTTACAAAGAAAATCTTATTAGTATTTTTTTATTTTTAATCAATTATCTAACAAAAATTATATTTTTAAAAATCACTACTCAATATTAACAAAACATTTTATCAATTAAATTGAGGTTAATTATTTTCTAAAATTAAAATATCAAATTAACAATTAATTTTTATATTTCAATGTACATTTTTATTATCATTATACTATTTCTATTGTTAAATATTATATATATATATATATATATATATATATATATATATATATATATATATATATATATATATATATATATATATATATCATTGTACATGTATTTGAAAATATCTTCATTATCTATAAGGAATTTGTTAACAAATCTATATTAGTTATTAGGAGTGGCGTGTTTCATATATAGTTACACCCCCAAAAAAGTTTCTATATTATATATAATTCTTTTAAAATATATTACCACTTTTCTCATAATATCTCTTAAATTTTAATTAATTTGTAGTTTTAAACTTTTAAAACAATCTACATTGAATCTTCCAAAAAATCATCTAAATTTGATCCGTGAAAAGAGAAATATAATTAGTCTGCCCTGCCATGCTAGTCGCTAGATATATATAAAAAAAAGGCATTCAAGGAAAGTATGGGCTCTAACATTGCAAGGTTTTTGTGATGACTGATGCCATCATAATGAAATATAAAAGTAATCATCATAATAACCATATTATGTCAATGTGAATTTTCACTCTGAAAAATGCTATATCCTGTGAACATTAGTAAGCAACAAAAGTTCCTTATGTACACACGGACATACGAAGTACAGAATTCGAATCCCTTGGTTGATCTTTGAACTTTAATACAAAAGAAGTACTACCATGATTGAAGCCAGGGCCTTCATGAATTCGAATTTATGCCAACCACAGAATATGGAGTGCTATTAAATTATCAACACACTCAGCAGCTTCTACAAGCAGAGAGACATGTGGTCACTTGAGTCAGAGGAGCTAGCAATGTGATCATATAGAATGGATTAAAGTGGTGGGGTGCATTGCATATATAGGTTGGTCCAACGTCATAATAAACTCGTTTTCATCATTAACACAAAGGCACTACTACGTTTAGCTAAAGAGAATAGTCGTTGGAGTCTATCAGTACCTTTTCATAATCCCTATGCAAATTCTTCCTAAGCCCAAAATTCTGGCTTTAGAGCCTGATGGAACCTTCAACTGCATATGCATATTCTTCAGTTAATTAGTGCTTTCAATTTCATGATCCCATTAGATAAACCTGATGGGACCTTCAATTACTTGTGATATATATATATATTCAAGGTTTTAAATTATATTTTAATGGCAATCACAATGTCATCTCGTCATGATTATTGATATTACGAGAAATTATAAATAAACGTAACTAATAACACTTTCAGTTACTTGGATGCAATTATATATATCAAGATTTTAATTGCACTTTACTCACAATCATAGTCATATTTTCATCGTGATCTTTGATATTACAAAATAATTACAAACAAATCTAACTGTTGCGTTCCAAATTACGACCAAAATCTTGACATCACGGTCAAAAGTCTGATCACGAACTATTTTTTAAAACCTTAATCGATATATATCCATTAAGAAACTTCAATTCACTTAATATTATATAGTTTTAAAATAAAATTTAACGTATTATCAGCGTTTATAATACATCTATTGCTTCGAAAGATTGTAAAGGGGATTCTATAGGGAGGATAAACCTTTTGTTTATTTACCAAAGTTGTATGAGATTTATACAAGGTACCATTTCTTATGCGAATAATACGTTGTTATTGATTGGCAGTGCTGCAATTAATATCCAGTAATGATTCGAAAGTTGAAGGATATATGATGAGATGGGGCAGGGGCTGCAACAACCGTGCAAAAAAAAGAAAAGGAGATTCAGTATTTGGACTAGAAGGTTGTGTCTGAATTTAACAGTAACAACTATTTCCATATGTGCGAAATTATGTAAGGCCATGATTCTATTTGACCAAGAATATAGTATAATTTGATATCTACAATCTATTGATTAGTTACCACATGTCTTTGTTGCTTCTAAGACAAGTGCAAATTGGACAAGAGCTTGCTTCCGCACGGAGAAAAAAAAAGCAAGGAATTCCTCAAGTGTGGTCACCATCATTTTCCTTTTCAACAAACCCAATTGGCCATTTTTTATAGGTCAAAACTACAGTATATGGACCTATGCTTCTAATTGGGTGATTAATTAGCAAAATGTGAAGCATTAATAAAAATGTATAATATGATGGGACAGAACTACATATATGTATGTGAGCAAGCAAGGGACAAGATTAATTGGAGAATGATTCCCTCTCTTGTTATAGGAAACAACTCATTTCATATGGATGACATGGAGGCCTAGTACTGTTCAAAGATGGTGAAACAACAACCCAATTGAGCAAATATCAAGTTTCAATCCTTGTTCAAGTTTCAAATACGGTTTAAGTGGAATATTTGATTAGGAGCACCAGCACAACAAATGTGTATACACAACGGGGGACTTAATTTGACTTGAAGATGACATATCAATCACAATGTGCTTGACGCATGCATAAAGTTGGTTTTCAACAATTTCCTATTCTTGTACTAGATTAATTACATGGTAATTTAACAATAAGAGTGGCTTTAACAGGAAAAAAACTGGAACAAGGAAAGGTAAAAGGGAATAGGGTAAAAAATAATTATGGTTTGAATTGAATGTGTAGTTTTGGAATTATGTTTTAGCTAAGAAGAAATAAAATTTACTCTACGAGATGAAAGAATCTTATTTATGTTATTTATCTTTCTAATTACTATTTCAGTAAAAGGTTTTTTTTATAGAATATTCAATATCAGATCAATTACTAAATATTTAATAAGGAATTGCAAAATGTAGTGGAATTCTTGTTATTAATGTTCGGATTTTTTAAAATTCAAATCCAAACGTGCAATTTTTATAGATGAAAAATAAAAATGAGTTAATTTAAAGATTTTTATCTAATAAAGAATTTAACGTAAGATCTTTTACCTTTTCTTTTCAAAATAAAAAAATTGCACTAGTTTCAATCACTGGAAGAGATCTCTCATAGGAATTCGACAACATTGTAAAACTGGGGTGGTGAAAAAGTTATTTTCTTATGATCTAAAAAATGATGTTTAATTTAAAATAATAAGGTACAGAGTCCTATAAATTCCTTTTAATTTAATAACATTGTAATTGATTATAATTGTTAAAAAATTGTGCATATCGTCATGAAATATGCTTCATGGAAGGGAGTGGAAGATTTTGTTTAGGAGGTAACCCTTTCTAGATTCAACAATGGGGAAGAGAATGAATAATCATCATAACCCTAAATCTTTGCGACATGTTACTCACGGGGGCATGCTTTTGCTAACAAAAGATTCCATAGAAGCTAACACCATACTAAAAGTGAATATAATAATCAAAACACACACTTACCTAAATTAGGAATTGGTTTAGTCTTTAATTATATGTATAAATAATTGATATCATTGTTTTCATCCATAGTGGGATGGACCTACGTCGGCGTGTATTTTCTTTTGGCTATAATCGATAGGAAAAATCTTATTAATATTAACCAACAATGAGATAGGATATCCCATTTCATAAAATAAAAAACTGATAGAAAGAAAAAAATATTTAGACTTTATATTATATTCACATCTAAAAGTAAAATAATATAATTAAATAAAATATAAAATAAAAATGTAAATTCTTTTTTATGTCTATGTAAATTATATGTTGTTTCTTTTATAGATTTTATTGAATTAATTGATTTATTCCTTTTGTTATTACTACTATTTTTTATCCAACATATTACGTTTTTACACATGGTGTTAATTTTTATCTTTTCTGATTTAATGAAAAGTCAAACTGCATGGGATTCGAGCAAAATTGGAACATAATGAAGCACAAAAGATAGACACATGTGGTTCCAAGTTCCAAAGTCCATTTGAGAATCAGTCACTTGAATTGAAAAGGAATAAACATGGGGAAAAAAAGTTCAAATTGAATATCGATTAATAGTATATATCACATTATCCGTATCACGTAAATAAAATTTACACAAATAAAAGGGACGCTTTTTAAGCTTTGCCGTGAACAATCAAAGTTGTTAGACACAACGCTAAAGCAATCATATAAAGGGTCCCAAGAGAGTATCTCTCTTAATTTTTTTGAAACAAAAAGAAAGCTAGAATCGGTTCAAATTTTGAAAGAACGCCCTATTCTTTCAAGATGAAATTAAATTGACGTAAAGAAAGGAAAGGGTTTGTATGTAGAGAAACCCATGAATGGAAACAAAAAAAGCCCCATCAATAATTCACTCACGAATTCAAAGTGAGAGGGAGGGAGAGACATATTATTAAATACTAAATGACTAATGGGTTGCAAAATGCAAAGGGAGTATTCAACACCACAATTTTCCTTATTGGTGTACACATATAGCAATTATCTTAAGTGAAGTGGACCTAGGGAAATGACAAAGGGTATGGTTGAACTTGAAATGTTGAATATATCAAACATAGTTTTGGGGAGTCACTAACTAGCTACTTTGGATGTGAATTGATACTACTTTGTGGCTATATATATGACTGCCTATAATAATAATGGTGGGACGTACGCCGCCGAATGAGGAAGCGCCGTATATATATCATGAGTGATGGTGGAGGGTGGTAGTTGCACTTAGCAGATGGAGTTGTTATTTATGATATGGGTCAAGTTTTGCTACTTGCAAATTAGGATGCCCAGATTTGAGTCACAAACTTTTCAATCATGTGTTTAGTTTTATGGTACAAAATTGATTTCTGGCACTATAATATTTGCTATTATAATGGATTAAAATATTTATTGTAAATTGACGGCTTATAAATGTTTCATTGTTTTTATGTAATAATAATTCTATCCATAAATGTAAACCCATGAATTCGAGAGTAATATAATGGATTTAGCTGTCACTAATTTGACCGCCAATAGTACTAATAGTACTAAGGGAAAACTGTTGATAATTGATGAGTACAAATAGAATGTGTAAACAATTACAATGGATACACCATCTGTATTATAGTGAGCTATTTTACAGTTGATCAAATCCACTAAAATATATAGACGATAATTCTGTTGATAATACAGTGCGTTTTCTCACTATAAAAAACTCATTGTAATAGATAGGGTTTAATTTTGGTGATTATATATATTTTTATTAAAATTTATTTATTTACAAAATTATCAATATTTGGATATATTCATTAATTTCAAACACATAATTTAAAAGTATCTGTTTAAACAGAAAATTAATCCATAACAAAATATTTAATTTTCATCTAAACATGAGTCATAACACTTCATAGTAGAGCTACTAAGTCATAGTACAAATCCATATATAATTGCTACTGAGTAATAAAAAAACCATAAAAGTGTTACTATGAAGTATAAAAAACCATAAAAGTATGATACAAAGTCATAATACCAAAAAAACCATAAAAGTGTCATGTCTCTAATGACTAGGTATGTATTAATAATTATTATCAAAATATTCTTCAATAGTGACGATTACTGGATTAAAGATATTTGATGAGGTCACTAACACTTGTTGTAAGTTCCCTAATGATGTTAAATATATTCTCGATCTTGTATCTTTTGATATTGTTCCTAATGTTCCTTCATTTGTTCCTCAATTTTTGGAAATCTTTCATTTGCTCATGAATTTGTTCAACAAATTCTAGGAAAATGTCTTGAGTACTCCTACAAGATGCTCCTGACATCAAGATTAGTGATTTCACACTAGGCCTATAATGGGAGGACATGTCTCAAGACTTGTCTCCAACAACATCACCCCACAATTTAACTCTTGATGTAAGGTTAATGGCCTATGTCCCACTACTAAGCCTTCCTACAATTTCTTCATAAAATCTCCCTAATTAAATGAAAAAACAGCCAAAGTTAATTTTTTTTATTGAAAAATTAAATAATTTATATAACATGTTAACTAACGTATATAAGCTTGTTCACTATACCAAAAAAAAAAAGTCTGTACAAAAATACTTACATAGGTTTGTTCTGATCTCTTATCCACCCAGGTGTTAACGTGTGTTTCCTTAATCATCTCATCAATGTAAACAGGTCTATTAAACTTATGAGTACAAAATATTTATATATATAACTATGTCATGTAAAAATCATAGAACACACACTCTTACTGTTAGGGCGGTTCATATATAGTTCAGTAGACTAATTTTCATTGAAGATGGCATCTTATTGCGTAGTAGAGGGGAGATATAAAATGAAACAAAACTAGACATTATGTAGTGCACCAGGAAGCATAACATTGGGGGCAATTTTGCTGTTTAAAAGAGTTAAACCATAACATATCACAGGGAATATAATAGCGTACGTAACTATTTTTCTTTTTATCATTTTCTAACATTACCCTACACCACATCCTAGTGCCAAGGATATGTAGCAACTAGGGATGTTAAAGTATGTCCGGACTTTATGGGTATTCATAAAAATACTCACAAGCGAAACTAATAATATATTATAGAATTAATATATATGTTACAAAATAGGAGTATATATATGATTTCTTTTGAAAAATAGTTATATTTTTTATAATAATACTTTAAGTGTTTAATCGCTAAGAATATCACTATTAGAGATTAGAAAACACTAAATCTTTAATTAAAATTTTTGTTAAACGATTAAAATATTAACTTTAACGGTTAAATAATTATTTTTATATTTTATTATTTATAACTTATGTTTAGAAGAATTAATGTTATGTTTGTTTCAATTAAATTATTTTTATTGATTTATTATTATTAATCTTATATATAAGTAAAATATGAATCATTGATATGGGTCAATAGATACCTAGTAGGTACAAAGAAAGATTAAAATTGTTATCTATACGGATATGAGACTTAGTATAAATATTATTTTTAAACATAAATATGAAAATAAATATTATAAAATTTTACCCATTATTGTTCTAATAGCAACATATAACAATAAAGATAGAGTGCATGACTAAAATAATATTTCTGATCCAGCATTGTAGAAAATACTTTTGTATTAGTTAATGTTTGCTATAATCGTATTGTAATTAATTAATGAAACTATAAAATAAACTGGGTGAAGGAAGATCAATCATAATCTCTTCCCTTTTAATCAATTACAAGCTTGTTGAAACTTAATATTTTTTCTTAATTGTTACCTTGCATGGCCATTGGGATCGACTATGATTCAAGAAAAATAATAAAATAGAATATTTCTGATCACATCAACTTCATAATATTTGTAAAACCATTGGCATCTCAATTCAAATAACAATGACGGAATGTTCCAATGGAAGATAAGAAACAATTCACACTCTTCCCAAAATTACTGAAGTAAAGAGAGACTCACAAAAGTCACCCGTTTTTCCAACCTAAGGTCATTCCTTCTTTTTATACCAAAACAGTTCTCTAAACACATGAACTGAACTATTGTTTAACAGTTCGATTTATATAAATGTTGTATAACAACTGAAGAATAATGCTAAAACAAAAAGAAAGCTCACAATCTTTTTTAGGTGAAGTGATAATAAAGGTAATTAAAGGGGAAAATAAAGATAAATTATTATTATTATTATTATTATTATTATTATTATTATTATTATTATTATTATTATTATTATTATTATTATTATTATTATTATTATATTCAAATTTAAATTGAATCATATTTTATGTTAAGTTACATTATTTTGTTAAAATTTAAATAAATTGTATTAATTATTATTTTTACGAGTATGCTATTATCTTCAATTTTTAATTTTTTTTTGTGTTCTAACAAATCTTATCATTATTAAAATATTACTGTTGTAATTATTCAATTATCTTCATATTTAAATCAAATTAAATATGATTTTATATTTATAGATTAATTTGATTCATTAGAAAATATAAAGTAATTTTAATTTATATAATTAGATTATTGTAATATATAAAAACTCCGTGCATTTGCAGATCGAGGTTATAAAATGCTTGTTATGAGATATATTCATATATTGGGTTCAGTTTAGTTATAGTTAATAGTATTTAAGTCTCTAAACAAATCATATTACTAGAGAGAAGAGACAATAATCCAAAATATATCAAGAAAAGAAATAAGAGTGAAAGAGATGACTGTCCTAGGATTTGAGATGGGGCATGATGGATTTAAGTTAGAATTTTGTGATCTAATTTGAGGACCACGTCATAATCTTGTTTCAGTGTTGAGGCTACTACCTAACTTAATGATAGGTCTAATAATTCAAAGCTAGGCTGCCATGCACTGTTCAAGTTGAATTTGGGATGGGATCCATTTTTGTATTCATTATTCAACTTAAATGTTCATATAAAACCAATGGCGTAAATAAAGGCTGTGAACTGTTATCCTTGTCTTTTCTTCTCCAACATAATATGTAGCCTTTTTTAGTCAATAGTATGTAGTTTTGAGAATTGAAACAAACACCCCATTTTTTTAAGGCCATGGGAACTGCTCTCCCCACTTCCATTTCTGCCATTCTCAGCCCGCTTTTTTATAATTTTCTTATTCTTAAAATATCAGGAAACACAATTTTTTTGATCAAAATATACAATGGAAGGGTGAAAATAAGTGCCCTAGAGCAAGTTAGAGCTTTTAAAATGGGTCACTATGATCCGTTGAGCCCAACCCACTGTATATACATATCAATCTAATTCGGATTATTTAAGATTAAATTTTGAAAATATCAATCCGACCCATCATGAGTTGACTCATTAGCCCACCTAAAATTAAAAAAAAATATATTTTAAAAAATTTAACATAAAATCAACTTTTTAGAAAAATAAATTGGAATAAATTAAAAAAATATTAGTTAAATTAAATCGTTCAATACATATACATCACACCTACAACAACACATATTATTACAAGCTAAAATTATAATAATAAATATTTTAAAAAATAATAAACATTTAATGTTTACATAATAGTCTAGAATAAAATAATCTTAAACAAAATACTAAATAAAAAAAATTAAATTCTATCACTTTAAACTTTAAAATCTTAAAACAATATTAAAAAATACTAAAAAAATCTATGACGGGCAAGTCTTAAATCAATACTAAAGGTTAATTGTTAGATGAAGAGCCTACATTAAAAACAGGTAACAAAACATGCTAGATTGTCGGTAAGAAGATTATGTCCCAATGTGTACTATTTTTTTGGTACAGTATCAATAAAAAGACAAGAAAACAACTAAGTTAATAAATTAGTGTCACGCTAGATATCTTGTCAAACCATCATGGCAACTTCTTGATGGGATTTTATGATCATGTCGGGATAAATGAGCTATCTTGTGTGTTGAGATTTTAGCTCTGCTACTACACAAAACCAGCATCGCAGCACAAAGAAACATATACAAGCCAAATGATAGCATATGCATATTTGCACCCAAAATGTTCACCTATCCTGAACCCAATTTATAATACCAATTATTCTGGCTAAAACATTTAATAAAGCTGCCTAATCTCTTAGCATATCAGCAATGCAAGATATGTTTAAAAATCATGAACTGTGCACCAAGAGACCATGCACAAAATCCTAACCCAAAATACAGGAATTTCACTCCAACCAAATCCACTAAATAACTGCATACTGTCATAAAATCTTAGCCCCTTTATTCTTTCAAAAACAACAAAAAAATGTATGAAGAGAAATTGCTCGAAGATAGAGGTCAACATTCCCGAAATGACACGAAGAATAGATAAGGAAAATAATATTAAAAAGTTGGGCATTGGAGGGAAGTACCAGAAAGGATAAAAATTAATTTGGATAGGAAAAGACAGCTAGATTGATCGCATGTGAAATGATACAAAACACAAAGCACTAACACGAGTTTATACTTAGTGTAGTACACCTATTAATCTATTAAAAGTTTGTAACACCAAAGCAAATAAACTTTTTTCCAGCTTTTTTTTTAATTTTTTATAGGCAAATGAAAAAGTATATCTATATATATAAAAAAAAGAGTGCCGCATAAGGAATGTTGCAACAGATATAAAACAAATTTGGTGGTTTACTTTTCATATGCAATTTGAATACGTGCATTCTGTAATTGTAGTTCTTTTACTGTCTCTGTGACACAAAATTCCATCAAGTCAAAGGAGCCGAAAAGGAATGCGTTTCTTTCAAGCAATCTTTTTACTAAGCAGGTGCCATATATCATTTGCTCTTGCATCAGTAACAAGCTAGAATTCTAATTAGTTTCTTTAATTCTCCTGTACAAACACATAAATTTAGGATTTTCAGTAGTAACCACTCTACTGAAACTCTGAAGCATGGTCCAATAATGACACTGCACCACATATTACGGAAGATAGTGTTTTCTTCGGCCATACACCATAGTAACTATCTTCCAAAAAGCCAACATCCCTATCATATGCATGTCTGATGTCAAACACTAATAATCATACTTAATTTTCTAGCAAAATAAACTTAATTAACTACCTTCTCAAATTATTATTTTTCTTATGCAAGGATGCCTATCTAAGACGTTGTTACCATGATGACAGGGAAGGAAAAGAATAAAAATATACTCTTTGGAGAGATACAGGGAAAGGATGGATATACAATTAAATAAAAAAACTAAATGAAACTAACATAAATGGAAACAACAACTATATTAAAAATAGCATAAAACATAACAACAGACACTGGTGTCCATTTATTTTGATTAAAAATGCAGCTATGTTGACGGCAGAAAAAAAAGAAGAAGCAGATTACAAGCTCATACAACTTGGATTACATTCCTCATCAGATAGACATATGTAGCTTGCATACTTAACTGAAGGCAAATATACTTTACAAAATTAGAATAAAAAAGGGAAAAGGTTTACTTCTAATACTAGCATAAGCAGCTTTAACTATATGATGCCAATATTTGAACCAAATTAGCATTGCTAGAAAACAACAAGGGGATTAAATGCACTATGTGAACTATTCCCACGTAGACACAATACCTTAGGAGGGATTTGTTCCTTTTCAGGATAGGCAACATAATCTGATACCAAAGCTTCAATGCTATCATCAGAAGCTTTCTGTATTAATTAGAAGAAACACTATGGACATTAATTCCACAATATATGAAACTAACAAAAAACATCAACAAAACAAGTCCTACAAGTTTACCACTTCAAATTACAAAATATATTGTACTTTGAAATATAAAAACTAGCTAACCAACAATAACATCATATATAATCCCTACCACTGCCACAAGATTACTACATATGTATCTAAAACTAGACATTCTAAATTCTATCAAACACCATTTTTGTTTAAATTAAACAATATCCACAAACTTCTTCATCGTTGACTGAGAATTCATAGTGAAAAAGCAATGGCAAAGGTCGCTATTATGTCATCTTCAGACAATCCTTCTATTTTATCCAACATTGAGGTAACACTTTATCTTTCCTTTCAGTTGTACGCATCTTTCTCATGCATAAAACAAGAAGTCAGTTGTTGGATATTTAATTTGAACAGTTCCAGCATAATAACACTCACCCAACTTGTTCATTGAAGTCATTATACTATGAAAAACATCATCATTAATTGTACTTCACCCTTTTCCCCCTTCGCTTTCCACCTTTATATGTAGTAGTATCACTTTGTGATTGATCTATTGGCCTAAAATCTTGATCAGTAGTCTGATTGGATCTTGTTTCTGGTAGTTTTGATTCAAAGCTATATTCATCTCCATCCATCCAGACTCACTTTCTTGCATTGTTTGATAAAACTCCTTCATCATTGATATACAAATCTGTACGTGCTCTATATATGTCTACAGATCGAACACCTCTTTCTCCAGTGTACGTAGGGTTCGGTGTATGTGCTATCATTGGTTACAGTTCTACCCAAGAATAGTATTGGATGCCAAGTCTGTTTGTTAAAAGTAATCTGATCTGTGTTTTTAGTAATGAGATTTAGCCAAAGTTAAGGCTTGCTCAATGGAGTTAAGTTCTCGTATCTTCATGCCCTCATATTTGCATGAGGAGTATCTTGTGACAATATGCATGTTGGTGGTTGCTGCTGTATGCATGACCATTTTTTTGGGATCCATTTTGTGAGGATTTACTTTGCATTGCCAAGTAATATAAACACATGACTAAGAACAATGAGCATTTCACTCTCCATTTTTTTTCTCCCACTCAAACAACTCACTCTCTATACCATTTGAATTTCCACTCCAACATCCATATATTTCCATACTTTATAACACTAAGATCCTAAAGCTTCCTTATCAACCAATAGCCTCCATTTGAAAAGTTCCAAGTCGTTGACTCCTAGCCCTCCTTTAATTTTTTTGCCTTCTCCCAATTTATACAAGCCATTTTCCCCAGCCCTTACCATTTTCCCGTACGAATTGTTTGCTTTTGGATATTTTTTGAGAATGTATAAGTTTGAAGCTTTAAAAAGAGAAAAAAAGTACACTAGAAGACAAGAGAGAACATATTAAAGGATAATGATAAGATCTGTCACTTTTCTAATGATAAATCACTTTTGAGCAAGTAATATTCAGCATGGTACACATAAAAAAACTATAATTTTACTTTAGTTTAATTGTTAAATATTATTAGTGAATTTTTTTTATATTTTCAACAAATTAAAAATTATTGTTGATATAACTTTTAAGTTAATTATTAAAAGTTAATAAATACATATCACATATATGATGATTTTAATTGGATAACAATATAAAATTATTTTATAACATTAATGTATAATCTATTTTCTTATTTTAGTTTCTAAATTTTGAGTTCCAATTTTATATATAAGAAGTTTGATAAAAAAAAAGGATGAAATACATTTTGGTCCCTTTAAAATGACTAAAATTCAGTTTTAGTTCGTTCAAATCTTTTTTGTCCGTTTTAAATTTCTCTAATTTTGAAATGTAAGTTTTTTGTTTAAAAAATTATTTAAACCATTTTTTTACTCATATATAAACTGTTATCTAAAAAAATTTAAGACCAAAAGTTACACACTTCAAATTTGGAGAGATAAAAAACGTACATTGTTACTACAAAGATCATTGTTGGCCCCCTCATTTGGAGGAGATTGTTGGCCCCTTCCAAAGTAGTTTCATACCTGGAAGAAGAACCTCAGACAACACGATCATTCTCCAAGAGGTGGTCCATTCAATGAGGAAATCCAAGAGAAGGAAGGGTGATGTTGTCTACAAGATTGACTTTGAAAAAGCCTACGATTATATATCAGTTGGAGGCATCTGGAATCTTGTCTATTACGATTAATCTGATTATGCATTGTGTCTCATCTTCCTCCTTGTCCTTGTTGTTGTGGAATGGTGAGAAGTTGCCCTCATTTCTTCCTTCGAGAGGCTATCTCCTTACTTTTTTGGCATATGGATGGAAAAGCTTTCTTTGGCTATCAATAAGAAAGTGTCTGCTACTCGGCTTCTTATTTCAATGGCTTCTAACGATCCAACTATCGCTCATCTTCTTTTTTTTTTTGGATGATTTCCCCATCTTCATGAAGGCAAAATCATTCCAAGCTAGACTGTTTTCCAGTATCTTAGACTCTTTTGCCAAGACTCGATTCTGAAGGTGAATGATAAAAAATCTAGGGCATTTTACTCATCTAGGGTCCCTTCCCAAAAACATCTGAAGAATGTGAAGGTCACGAACATCAAGATCACCCTAGTTTTTGATAGATACCTTGGCTTTCGCATGTTGCATAAACAAACTTCTGTGGCTGATTTTAACTTTATCCTGGATAATCCGAGGACAAATTTGACCTCTTAGAAGCATCGATTGTTGAATAAAGCAGGTAGGCTTATTGTGGCCAATTCTTCAGTCTTAGCCTTATTCTGTCATATTAATTGTATGCAGTTGACTTGGTCTCTTGATCGAGTATCTTTGTAAGAGCACTGACAAGACATCTCAGGGTTTCCTTTGTAAAGGGCATAAAGATAAAGGCCTCCATTTTGTGGCTTAGAACAAAGTCACTGGACCAAAAAATTTGGTGGCTTGGGTCTTAGAAAGGCTAGGGATACAGATACTTCTCTTATAGGCAAATCAGTTTGGGACATGGTGAATCAGCCGAATAAGCTCTGGGTTGAAGTTGTCAGGAACAAGTATTGCAAAAACAACCCTTTCTTGCATTTGGAGAAAAAGAAAGGTTCGCCTTTTTGAGCTGCTTTATGCAAAACGAAGAAGATTTTGAAGGAGGGTTTCACCTGGCTCCAAGAGGGGCCTTTATGTGGCAAAGTTGACTTTGTAAATATTCAAGACACAAACCTCAAAATCAGGGATGTGTTTCGGGATAATTCTTGGCAGCTTCAACACTTGGCCTCTTTTATTCCCAAAAATATTATGCATGTTGTACAAAGAATCACCTGGGTTCTGAATGATCATGTCCATGATATGGTTATTTGGAAGGGTAATCTAAATGGGAGCTATACTGCTAAATCGAGTTACCCATGGCTGCTCAAGAATAGGTTTGGAGATCAACTAACCTATGTCTGGAATTGGATTTGGAGACTAAAGGCCTCGAAGAAGATTAAGTTCCTCTATTGGTTGCTTCCTCACAACTCAGTTCTCATTCTCCAACAACTCTACCACAGAGGTATTGCCCAATCTGGTAATTGCTTATGTTGTCTTCGGCAAGAGGATACTTTCCTCCACTATTTCAGGGATTGTGAGTCACCTAAGCACCTTTGGTCGAGGCTTGGTTTTCTTCTTGACAACCTTCAGCTTCAAAAGGACCCATTGATTTGGTTGAAGGAGGAAGCTATGGGCTCGAGGCAAGCTCATTTCCTAACAGACATTTGGAGCATTTGACGATCAATTCAAGGAACTCATTTTTCTTTGATCATAAGCATACTACCATTCACCTTGCTGAGGTGATTATTGTGTGCTTCCATTTTGATATGGAGCAAGAGCCAAGGCAAACACTGGTAGATGGCAATAGACCAGGCCAATGTGGTCAAGCTGGATTTGGAGATAAAGATTGGATTTCAAGGTTCAATGGGAGTTTGGGAGATGCATAAACAACAATTCACAAAGGCTTGCGTCAACTACCCCAAGTCACCTGCTACTCGGATTTCTTACAAGCTGTGACCTTGATCCATACCAACAATATTAATGTTACTCATCACTATACTACCCTAATTTTCAACATCAGGGGCATGCTTAGTCACCAATGGTGTGCATGTATTGCCCACACCCTCTGGGAAGGAAATCAATGTGAGGATTTCTTTGCAATAAAAGGGGATGAGAAGGATGTTGTTATTGCCATTTATGTCTTCCCCCCATCAACGATCAACTTGCTTCTCCTTGCTGATGCTGTTGAGATAGATTTTACTAGGCCTTAGTTTTTGCTTTTTGTTTTTATCCTGTATAAAATTTGAAATATTATATTTATTAAACTTACTTTATGTTTTTTCTCTCATCTGATTTTATAATTTAAAAAAAAAAAACTTAACCAATAAGAGAGAAAATGATTGAATAGGTGTGTTAGAGAATGTATTTCTAGCACTTCTCTCATTTAATATTTCATATATAACATAACATTATATAACTAATAAAGTATAATTTTTTTTAAAATATATACAATATCAAAAATAAATTTATACAACCTGATAATTATGTAAAAAAAAAACTTGACAATTACATTTATACATCTTAAGTCAAATAGTTAATTCAGTTAAAAAGAAAGTAAAAAAATTAATAAAAAATATTTTTAATTAAATATTTTTTATAAATAGATATAAGTTATGTGATAATTTTATAAATATGAAATAAAAATAAAAATATAAGTGCTATGATCAATTTGTATGTATATATATCATATTCATTTCCTTCAAAAATATTAAATAGTATTATTTAATTCAATTATTAATTCAAATAAATATTATTTTATTATGTAAATAGATTCTTTGTTATTCATTCTATTAGTGTTATATTTAATTATTATTCTATTAAATATAAATAATTCTATTTTTAAATTTTTTAATTTTAATGACAAAATTTTATTCTTAATCAATTATTTCATTCCTCTTTTAACATTTTTAATAATGATTCTAATATTGTTTAACAATGTACTAGGCAAAGTTATCGATTAGTTTATTTTATTTCTTTTTAGTAAACAAATTTTTTCTTAAACAATATGTATTAAGTTATATTTGCATTGCAAAGCAAGGATAAACTCATGTTTAAAAAGGAAACATTAATAGATAAAAATTTGTTCCAATGCTACAAAACATCTACAGTTTCAATAATAACATTGATCCATTTTGAATGAGTTTTTAGTTCAAATTAATTTTTATTTTATTTATTCAATTAAAATAAGATTTTTATATGTTAAATTAACTTTTTATATTAATGTTCAAATTTCTTTAATTAACAATAGATAAATTTATTATAGAAAATATATTAAATATAAAATAAAATTCATGGAGATAATTTTTTATGAAATAAGAAATTTTATAAAAACCCAAAATTGATGCATGTATATAAAAATGTAATATATATCAGAGAAAATTTTGTTGTTTTTATAACATTTAGCACTTTATTGTATATTAATATTGTTGAGTATTATGTGTGTCTATATATATACTAATATATATTTTTATTAATTAAAATATAACAGAAAAATCCATTAAAAATTTATGATATATAAAAGAATTATAAATTATAAAATTAATATCGTGCAGTACACGAGTTAATTTAAAAAGTGCCATAACATTTTTTTTTTAATTGGTTGATAAAATAAAATGTAAAAGGCATCCGATAAAATAAAAATAAATCTTGCAGTGTTAATGATTTGGTTGTTGTTCATGGTGTTAAGTGATAACAGAAGGGAGAAGCAAAACCTAGAAATCGCGCTCGTTGGTTTTGACTTGGAGTGAGTGGGTGAAACCGAAACCCTAACTAATATTGAAGAAGAAGATGAGCATTCGAAGGTTGAGTGGCGAAGAATCGCAAACACTTTACTCTCTCCTCAGAGCAGAGCAGCGTCCACTCCATGAGATCCTCTCCCAATTCAACTCCGCAATCCCTTCCTCTCGCCATTTCACTCTCTCTTCCTATCTCCTCATCCTATTGCAGGTTCGTAACATTTTTTTCTTTTTAGGGTTTTTCATTCCCCACTCGCAATTCAACTTCTAGGTTTTTCTATCACAAATCTTGTACCTTAGATACTGATTCTAGCATGCCATTTTTTTTAGGGATTCTCCATTTAAATTCTAGGATAATTAGGTGGAAATGATGTTGATTTTAAATAATGGGTTGGATTTTCATTTTTTTTGGGATGGGTTTGTGATTTTTAGTTTTTAAAATTTAGATACAGATTTTTAGTGTGTTTTATTTTATTTATTTTTTGTTATCCTGTTATTATTTGATTGGAAATAATGTTGGATGTTATCTGTTTGGAATCTTTTTGTGGGCAGGACAATAAGGTGCTCAGCACCACTGAGCGGTTAATAGCTTTTGCTCTGCTAGTTGAGGCTTATTCATCCCAGAAACCGGCTTCAAATCCCTTCATAAGCTTTATTGTAAATGTAAACACTTATTATTGTCGTTTTACTTGTTGGAACTTTTTTGTATGGTTATTTGATTTGTCTAATTCTTTGAAGTTAGAACCGGTTTTTGAAGGCTAGAGGAGGATGTGATTCCTTAACAAAATCACAATGAATAAGAACGACAAGCAGGCACCTTAGAATAAGGTTTTATCATTGAAACTAGTTAAACTATTGTCAATAATATATTAGAGAGTAAATGACTCAACAGAATGGAAAAACTGCTCATTAAAAATGGATCTGTACTGCAGTGCATTTATGTCCCCCTACATGCTCCAGATGTTGATGAATAAAAAGTGTGACTAAAATATTATACAAATATGGAAAGCTAACATTCTTTCTGTAGAGTAATTTTCCACTGTGTTTCTCAAATCTGAAATTCTGACAAAATAGAACTAACTATATTTTATCTGAATTAGAAATGAGTTATTTATGAACATCAGTCTAAGAAAAAGTGAAAATAACTAATTCATTCACAATAATGAGTTTGTGCAAGTTGAATTTGAATCAAGTTTACCATAAGAGATGGTGAGTTTATTGTGAATTAGCACAACTTGGTCACTATGGGGCAGAAAGTTTATGTTTAAATGGTACAACAGGAGGAGAATTGAGAGAAATCTGAGAAAAAATTATAATTGATATATGTGTTTAGAGGTACAACTGATTGCTATTTCTAGGTTACTGCAGTTGGCTATTTACGACAGAAAATAACTGACTAACTAACTAACAGAATACAGTATGCTATGCAGTAGTATACTCCAACAGTTAATGGTTTAAACTAGCGAGTTGACTACCGTGTGAGTAAGAAAAGTTGATGAGTGGAAGATACTCCAATTAGAGGGGAGCGGAATAGCTAAGAAAACATTAGGATAAACCATTAAAAAAATTCCTGCACAAATGGTATTATTAAAATCTGGATATTGACTGAGTTAGTAGTTGTGGGTTTCTCTTTAGCCAATTCCCTTTTGGAACTCTTAATGGAAATCTTAGCTGAAACAACCATGAAAGGTTTATGATAAGCAATTGATATTGCATCATTTTTCATCTCTATATGAATTAAGTAATAAGTAGGATTGTGCTTTTTCTCTCTACATTTAATGTTATTGTGTTATATGCCTGTTGAGATAAGGATAATTTCTTGGCTACAGGCTTCCTGTAATGAAGGGTCAGAAAAAGTTGAGAGGGCATTTATTCTACAGCTACTAGGTCTCAATAGCTCCAACAGTGGGAAAGAGGTTATATTCTGTTTCATTGTCTAACGCTATTCATAAATGTTATCTTTTTATTTCTTCTCCATAATGATGTTTTTTTATAGTTCAACATACTATTTTATACAGTTAAACATCATTTCTTGTTAGCTATTATTTGCTACAATTTCTTTGAACATAGTCGGGGAAGAGGTTATTTATAGGTATTGTTATTAGGCATTTGCAAGTTTTGACATGTAATACTGTTATTGATACTCTGTAACAACCACTCTTAGTCAAGTGTGGAATTAGCAGAGCAAGATTATAAAGAAATTTTAATCAGAAGTTGTATGATATTGGAAATCATTTTCTTAAGCGAGTCTATTTGACTGGTTGCTGGTTCATTTTGTAATTATAAGTGAATGCTAATTTTGATTGTTCTAATCTTTTTTCCTTTCAGCTTGTTTCTTTTGACTCTCATTTTGTCTGTTGGAGTTCTAATCCTCCTTCCATGTTGCCTTTGCCTTCTTCTCTCCTAAAAAAATCCTTGATAAAAATCTATCCACTTTTTGGCCATTAAGTTTGTTTTAGATTGAAAATTTTGTGAATGGAATGTTGTTTGTTGGTTAAACATATTTCTAACTTATTTTCAGTTTACGATTCTGTCACTTGTTTCACCTTCAACATGCATCTAATGTTTTCTGTTGATCTTCCTTACTCTATCTCTTTCATTAGGTGTTTATTTTTAGTGGTTTGTAATTTCTGAGGTGTTTTCTTTTCCTGGAGGATTGCAGTTTCTTAAACAGTCTGCATCAGATTATGTGAAAGGATTTGATCAGTCATTACATGTAAGTTACTTATAGATATTCAAAGTCCTTACCCATAACATATCCAATATTGTCCTTCCATAATATCTAACTTTTCTAAGATGTATCACTGCTTTTTCAAATGTCTCAGGATAGTCCTTCTTTTGGTTTAGGATTTCTATACTTATTTTTCCTCTCTGATTCCAGGAGTTCCCTCCACTAGATCAATTGAAGCAGCAGTTTTCTGATAAAGTTCATCTAGAACTATACCATTGCTTATTTAAAGATGGCTCTGTAAAAAATGTAGTCCCCGACCCAGATGTTCCCCCAAGTTGTGATGCAGATTCTGTAGAGTATGGCCCCATGCAGTGGATTGATTAATTTATATAGCTTTTTATTAAATTTTACTGCTTTTCTTGTCCCTTCAATGGTTTCTTATAGCTAATTTCGAGTAGCAATTCAAAGTTCATACGCTCTAAATTATTATAACGACCGATTTATAGGTTTGATTTGCGACCTGGAACAAAACCTAAACATGGTGCCGGAGATAAAGATGAGGCACTAGTTGGGTTGTTGTCAAATCTTTCATTGGAAGGATTAAGTCCTCACTGGATCAGACCCCTTCCACCAAGGCTGCCGATAATTGATGGGGAGGTACTGCATATTTGTATCTGCAATATTTGATTCTTGAGTTTTAATTATTCAAGCTATTTATACTGGGAATTCATTTTCAGCTAGTTTGGCTCAATCCTGATGACAATCATGAACTTATGTGGGACTATGGTATGTGTGTTGATACCAGCAGAGGGGCTGCAGTAAGGGACTTAATTGCGAAAGCTCTGAAGGGAGCCCTTGCACCTGCACAGCAAGAGGTGATTATTGTTATTATTTGATTTGATAGAAGATGAAAACATTGTAGGAGCATCTCTGTTAAGGATAAATGGATAACCCCATGAAAAGACCATGTGCTTTACACTGAACAATATAGGGACAGATGAAGTAATTCTGAACTAGCACCTCACTGTAACAAATCAAGGAAAAAATCCTTGTTGCTTGTATGCCATCCAAACCTGCAAGTTTTTATGTAGAAACTAGATTACATTGATGGGTTTCCTGATTGATTTGTTATGCAAAAAGATTTCCTTCTCTTAATTTTAAGGAAAGCTGAGTAAACTACTGGAAGACTCTTTTTTCTCCAATAGCATATATATATATAGTTGTTACAGATTGTATCACATTGCAGTGTCAAATGTGTATCTGTACCTTAGTTCTTATTTTGTCAAACGTTTAATGAAGATTACGATCTTGATTTCCTTGTAATCCAGCAAGTCCTGGTGGAGTTTGCAAATGATCCAAAACTTGTATATCACTGTGGACTGACACCAAGAAAGTTGCCAGTAAGTGTTTTTGTAATCTTTTTGATGAATCAATGACCGAGTTAGGTCTTGATGTTTATTCTCATTTTTTTTTATCAGGACCTGGTGGAAAACAATCCCCTTATTGCAGTTGACGTTCTCACTAAGTTGATAAATTCTCCAGAAATAGCAGAGTATGCATTCTTCCTCTATTATATTATCTGTGCTCTAGTACATACATTACCCTATCGCTATTATTTTCTTTATTTCTATTTGCTTATTTATGGATACAGATACTTTACAGTACTTGTCAATATGGACATGAGTCTACATTCAATGGAAGTTGTGAACAGGCTGACAACAGCTGTTGAACTACCATCTCAATTCATTCACATGTACATAACTAATTGTATAGCATCTTGTGTGGGCATCAAGGTAAGCCTTTATTTTCTGCAAAACAAACATGTTTTTCACAAAAGATTGTGCTTCTGTGTTAATATTTACTGGTATTCTGTTTCATCTATTGTAGATTGTGTAGGGATTTTGGATTGGGTTTCTTTATGATATTTCATTCACTTATGGGAATGGCATGGTAAAAATAAAGACAATAGGATTATGGGAGAATTTGGACTGACAGGATAGAAAAATAACTGACCTCTAGCGATGGTGTTAGGTCTGAAATTTGCCAGAAATGAAATCGCAATCTTTTTGTTGTCTTGTGGTATCATAGAAGTGCTGGAGATAGTAAAGGTTGTCGACCAAGACTCTACATAAACTCGTGAAGCTTCCATAGACTCAACTTGTAAAATTGTAAGAGTTAGCCTAATATAAAAAATAATATTAAAGAACCTATTAATGACATGCATAACATAATACTCTTAAGCTCAACAATAATTCAAAATTTCAACTTCATAATAAAGCAAAGTAGCAAACCTCAATAATAAAGTGTTATAGTAATTAGTACATTAGTTCTAAATAAGATCAAACTACATAAATAACCAATAAATTCATAAAAATAGAATTTACTAAAATGAAAACATTTTAAATTTATGCCCTGGTAAAACACTGTCACTATGGGTTCAATTGGGGGGGGGGGGGGGGGAATTGCATTTGATTTCAAACTTGATGACTCACTTTTTGACTCGAGTTTATGCAAGTTTACATGGGTTTAATGAGTTTACCTAAGTTTATCTGGAAAAAAGTTTGACAATGAGATAACTTGTTTTGTCTACCTTAAATTTTAAGAGTTTAAGGTTTATCCACATGAACGTATCCACTACTCATGCCAACCAGTTGACTACTAAAATTTTAAACTGGACAGAAATGTATCCACATGAATGCACGATGCATGCATGCAAATACATTTGTTATAGGATAACTGCCCTTATCTAACCACCTGCATATGTATGCTAAAGTACCTTATTATTTCCACATGTTCAAAAGTCATTGGCAATGAACTTTTATGTAAAATTTGCATAACAACCATTGATACAATTTTTTAGCTGGATTTTATATTCATGTCATTCAGATACTAAATGATTACAATAGTGGTCCAATTTAGTAACCATTTCTCTCCTTGCATTTCATAAGATGACTATGCTATTGCTTCCCCCCCTCCCCCCATAATTAACATCTCTGCTTTCTACTTTTTTTCTCAGGATAAATACATGCAGAACAGGCTTGTGAGACTTGTCTGTGTTTTTCTGCAAAGCCTCATTCGGAACAATATTATTAATGGTGAGTTTACCCAGTTGGACATTATTGAATTGTAACATTATTGTCTTTAAAAATTGTAGGTCTCTAGTAAAGGAAAGAAAGGAAGATAAATTGTTTGTTAATAACTAGTTTTACTCTGGATTAGTTATACAATTGGTGATAAGCGGAAGGTGTAGAAATAGCATACTTGAACAGGTTCAGAATTTGTTTAAACTGTTGTAGATAATATTTTAAATGACAAGTTCTTTGTTGAAGGCACACAAGTGAATACCTTTATTAAGCTCCTGAACTTTTTAGCTAGTACAAAATTAATTGGGAAATAAATCTCTAATGGGGTTTTATTGGGGCTACCTGTTTATTGTACTCAAAATTTCAGTTACATAGTACATACGGCTAACCAACAAGGCCATCATTTTGATGATCATTTTGTTGGATCATCACTTGTAACCACAACATCCATGTTCCTGCCACCCTGCAATTTGAATTTAACTATGCTTTGGGGCCTGTGCCAATATAGAATGAGAAGAAGAACCTTGGCTTTGTCCAAGGATCTCCAAAAGTTTCTTTTGGCACTAATAGAGGTTCTAAAAGGATTTCTGCTCAATTTGTGGTTTTTTGGTGTGTTTGGTTGGAAAGACACACTAGTATTTTCTCTGCTCGACTTTGACCTTTGGAGTTTATTCAGGATTGACTAGTGCACTTAGATTCTGTGACTAAAGGACTTTTTAGGGGGCTGTCTTTGTATTTCTTCTGAGATTGTCATGCAGTGTTACATGTTTAGTTTTTGTCTTTTTTTTTGCTGATGTATTTTGTGGATATCTTTTTTTTTGCTGATGTTTTTTGTGGATATCTTATCACTTGTATTTGAATCTCCTTAAAAAAAAAAAACAGTATTGAGAGTTGATTTTGCCTGGTTTCTGCGGGTTTCCTATTTGTTGTTTGCTATTGAGAGTTGAATGTAATTTTGTATATTTACTGGCACACAAGAAGAAAGTGAAAATGGCTACATGTCACTGATTTTAGTGATGATCCCAACTTGCAGTTAAAGATCTCTTCATTGAAGTTCAAGCGTTTTGCATCGAGTTTTCACGTATTAGAGAGGCAGCTGCGTTATTTAGGCTGCTCAAGTCATTGGAATGATTGTTGTTTTAGTCTGTCAATTTTCTCCTCTTTGCTGTCCTATTTCAAGACTTTCTGTAGATATGTATCTACCTAGAGCTAGGTAGCGTTATGTACTCATTTTCTAATTGTGGACAATAAATCAAGATTATAGCATGTCATTTGCATTTAATTGTAACGGGTTATATTATGAAATGTTCAAAGATGTGAGAATAGAGAATTTAGAATGTAATTGAATTTTAACACTATACTATACCCCCTACCTCATGTGGTTGACCTTGTGTAACCTTTGCCTTTTACCATTCTAGTTAAGTAAAATAAGTAAATAACATCTTCAAATACAAATTAATATATTTATCTTTTTACTGAAGGGGCTAGGACCTAAGAATCTACAATAGACCTTGGGTAAGTTACCCATACACATTCATAAGCATAACCCACAAGATGTTGGAATATGAAGTGTGTAAACCCACAGCCACACGTAACTTGTGAGTGTTACTACTTGCAAGCTAAAAAATCTGCAATAATATTTCGTTCACTGTAGGAGTGATTGAAACGAAGCTACCAATACCACAAGATTTATGATCTAATCTGAAGCACATCAGATTCATATCCAGAATTTTAGGCTACCAAACTCATTCAATTGGAGCAAAAATAGAAAATTTGAGTAATTAATGTGATGTTGAACAAAGAAGAAATTACTACGAGATTAGGTGGAGCATCACAGTCGACAAATCACAATAAACAACTCAATATTTTGCCGATTAGGTAATCGAATCCTGACATGTTCTATGTATTATTGTATACATTAAAGTCAGTTGGTGTCATGATTATTCAATTTTGACAAAAAAAAAAAAAAAACTTGTAGTATGAACAGAAGCGATGTTTCCTATACATTGATATTGATAAGCCATTTTTTTCCTGATAAGTATCAAATAGAAAAAGTTTGTTAATTAGATACATAGTTGTGCACCAGTGGACCTCTGCCATGAGGGCCCAATGGATGGAGGTGAAATTGTACATTGAAGAGAAGCATAGATAAAAAGTAAGAAAAGATATGATTTTAATAATAATGTGATAAAAAATTATTTTAAAGTAAGCATAAATTATTTAATAATTTATACATGGTGTTCACCATGTATTTGATTATTTTTCCATTGATTTTAATGGTTGTTGTTTTTCATGAAAACAAAAGGCCCATAACAAGATTGCTAAGACTTCTAGTGTATGAAGTGTATATTTACAGCACAAGTTATATTATTTCCAAGAGATATATGCACATAAGAAGATTGCTAAGACTTTTTGTATTTTACTTATAGAAATGTTTATATTAATTTCGTGCCCCTTAAACCCTACATCATGTTAGCTTCTTCTGTGTTTATACTGATAGCATCCCACATATGGGTAGTAAACGACCAAAAACAGAGTGCTTGTGAAGACTAAAGCCAAAAAACCAACAAAGCAAATTACACAGTTCTTCTGCCAAGTACCAAGGTTTGATACTGCTGAGCCATAAGAGTATCTCCACTGGTCACAGGCTGAGCACTTGTCCAACTTGACATTGTTTTCCAACGTACAAAATTTTCAAGACCAAGTTTTGTTGTATTTGGTACTAACATCTTTTGGCGATTGCCTCATAACTCGCATATGCGACTCTGCGATGGTACAACAAGCATTAGAAAATGCATCATGTTATAAGGCCATAGGTAGTGTTAATTGTATAGTAATTTCAAGTAGAATTCAATTCCTCTTAAGTGAATACTTTACTTTCTACCTCTTATTTATTATACTTAGTAAGAATGGAAAAAATAATCAATGATATATATTTGGAATTTGGATGCTTACTTTATTCAACAGAGTGCAGATCACACACTCTCACATTCCAGATTCTTCAGAATGAAGAGTTCTATTATCACTAGATGACACACTTGATTTGCATTGAGAATGTGAAGTGCTTTCTGATCCACGGCATATTCGTCGTTTAGATCCAATTTTGTGTGTATCCATAGTCAAATCTACAAAATTAGGAGTACTAGATGATGAGTTAACAGGTAAACTTGAACTTCTTACATTTTTCCCCTTATGCTGCACAATGTTCTTGGCAACTTCATAGTCACCACCAGATTGAGAACCACAACATATCTCATACTGTAATCTGCGTTCTGCAGCAATGGCAGCAGCTTGTACTAGACTAAGGGTCTTCATTAGAACACTATCACCACATAAAAGGCCTCATCATCTCTTTATATTCCTGTGCATGATTAACAACAACATGGATATATGAATGAAGGACAGTTGGACAAATAAGCAAAAGCAAGATGCATTATTAATTTTTACAACTTGCTAAGAAAAAAAAAAAAACCCATAATTTTCTTCTTAAAAATTCGCAGCTGTAATGAAGTATTTAGTAAAATCATAAGCATCAGTGAACCAACATTACCAAATCTTCAACCATTGTCCAGTTGGTGATAAGTTACTTGGAAAATAAAGTTCTATACTCCTTCTATTTCATTTCTTATTTATTTATTATTTTGTTGGTAATGTAACGTGTTATAATTTTTATTTGAATTTTATATTATATATAATTCAATGTGTTATATTTTAAATAAGTTGGCTTACTAGGTTTAAAAGACTTCTCATGTAGCCTTAAAGTGTAACTTCTTACTAAATATTTTGAAAAAAAAAAGTATATTCACTATTATTTTGTAAGTAAGTCTATTAATCTAACTTATTTAAGTCCAATATAGGCTACACTGTAGGTCCTAACAAATGGTTTAACTTATTTCCACACGTATATTCCATTTCATTTTATCTATACACTTAAGAGGATAACAAACAAATTAAGAAATGTAGTCATTGTTCTTATTTATGTTAGTTACTTTTAGTTTTCTTATTATTATTTTTTGCTGCGTTTTTAGTTTTCTTATATGACCACTATTATTTCTTTTGTTTATAATAAGTGTGTAAAGTATTTAAAAATTACGTAAAGATAAGATTTTAATTATTAAGATAACAACTAATATTATCTCAAACTTTTAAATAGACAGATCAATAAAAACAAATTTGCTTTTAGAAGTGGACATATAACTTGAGGAGTATTTTAATTTTTCAATAAAGAATAATAGTTTTAGTTCCAAGGCCAAAGAAGTTAACTTGATTTTTTTAAGACTTTTTATTAATAAAATCATTTAACATTTAATTATTATAAAATGTATTTATGAGCTAAAAGTGAAATATGCATTGAACTAAATTGTCATTTTCTTAGAAAACATTTTCCGTTAACATCTCTTCCAGTTTTTCCTCCTGGGCTCCATTTACATTAATACTTGTAGAGAAATTCTGGAACCTACGCAAGTTACATGAATACAAAATCAAACAAATATACAGTTTCGTGACACTTGGGAAGCACAAAAGCTACAAGACCCTCGATCATCACATTAATATACCCTGAAATAATTGTTTAACGAAAAAAAAGGACAAATCGTGAAATATATAATAACCAAAACTGTCATGTATTAAAACCCTGATGTGATGCCTTATTTTTATTTATATGAACACCAGTAAATTAATACAATAAAATGAGATGCTGCTAAGACCATCCAACACTTATCCTATTTGCAAATGGAGCTTTGCCACGAACATAATTAGCATGACCAGCCGAAGGGAATTTCCTTGTAGAATTGAGCTACCTGATAAACCCAATATATTAAATATCAAAAAGGATTTATCACGAGTACACGATATTATGATTAGGATTATACACTGTCACAACATGCCTACCACAAATATATATATATATATATATATATATATATATATATATATAGCTTCACAAGTTGGTTTCCGTCAATAAGTTAGAAAAACAGTCTCTAATTGCAATTTCGATAACAATAGGACAATATTTATACCAAAAGAAAGAAAGAATATAAAAGAAGTCTGATTTTTCAACTGTTTAAGTTATGTCTATTTAGATTTTAGAAGAGTAAAACATAGTTTTGGTTTCTCAAAATATTTCGAAATTTAACTTTAATCCCTAAAATTATTTAACACGTTTTTAATTTTCTTAAATTTATTAAAAATGATGTGATTTTAGCTCATCAGAAACTAAAAATATATGTTTTCTAATAAAATGTAGGGAATATAAACTTGTTAAATTTTTGTATATAGAAAACTAAAACTAAATTTCGAAATATTTTGAAGAAAAAAAACTAATTTTACCCTAGAAACAATAATATATATGCAAGGTCTCAATAAAGACCAACTTATACAACAACTAAAACTTCAGTTTGAAGTCAGAAAAAGGAAAAGAAAAAAAAAACTTCTGTTTGATGAACAAATATAAGAAAAAACCAAACCTTCATTCTTGCTGTTATCATTCAAAGTCGGTGGTGCAGAAGTAGATGAGTTTTTCACTGATATTCCAAGTTCAGAGCAACCCAAGCCAAGAGAACCTTAAACACACAAATTTCAAATCTCAATTGAGTTATCTTCAACAATTACTTTGGAGATACACTGTGAACATAGATCAAAACATTTTTTTATATATAATTTCCTTAAAACAAATGGTATGAACTATGAATGAGGTTTGCAATCTTACATTCTCTGAAGCAAGGGAAGGTAGTGACATTTAGGAGGTTGTCATAGCCTACATCACACTCACAACTATAGGAGAACTTGGATGTCTTGTTGCATGAGCCACCACCACAATCAATCCAGTGGCAAGCTACAACAATGCACTTACCAAATGTTATGATATGTCATAAAAATATCAAATTGAAATATGAGATGCCTATAGACTATAGTTATTATCTTTCAATTACCATCAAAAATCGACTCATTGGATTTTGTTGACTTTTCTTGAACAGGGGCAGGGGCTTTGGAGCAAGAGTAGTCCAATGTACCTACAGAGGATATATCATGCAAATCATTCAGAATATGATGAAACAATCAAATACTATTAAGAGAATATTGCCAATACTATACTTTCTGATACAATTTTGTAGACACACTTTTTTATTGGGTGAAATTCAAGTGGGTATTATTTCCCATTTTGGGAGTCTCATTTGTAAATTAGTAGGACTCAGATGAATTTAACCAATAAAAAAAGTATTAGAAATGATAGAAAATGTATTATTAACATTTGTCGATGAAAATCAAAATAATGTAATAATGTCTAGTGTTTATCTATTAGGTCCAAACTCAAATTCTAAAAATCTAAGATGATATCAGAGCATATCCAACATTAATCCAAAGGGTCACCCACCATTGTTATCCACATATCAAGTCCAAAAAGTGTTAGGCGTGAGGAGATGTATTAGGAAAAATTCAAGTCTCACATCAACTATAAATAAAGTTAAATTAGAATATATATATATAAGGGAGGGATAATCATCACTCTTTGAGTTAGTTTTTGGGATTGAATTAAACTTAAACTCAGATTCTAAAAATCCAAGATTATCCACATAAGACCACATCAGACAATTCCACTGAATAGGCAAAAATCATAGACTTTTTAACCACATGCGGCCAAACTAGACAGCAAGAAGAAAATGAAAAACATATCAATTTGTTTTTGAAAAACCAATCATGTGTTATTATTAGAGGTGATAAAATGGACCGATTAATTAACAAAATCAGAACCTGCCAATAAAATATAGGACATAAGCTTAAAATTTTGAGTCTATATTAAACGTGAGTTATTTTTAGTACTTTTTTATAGGCAAAAAAATGTCAGAATAAATTTGAACCCACCACCCCTCCACAGATCCACGAACAGATCCTCTATCCTTCATATACTTCACGTTCTAGTGCCAGCAAACTAATTACAGCTCCTTCAAAGGACTGATATATGAAGGAAATTGGTGAATAGTCTATTCTGACAGACATTTGATTTTAAGATGAAATCCCACACAAAGGATCCTGCACCTCTGATAGATACTGACCTGCTAGTTTTGTGCCAAACATGGGGTTGCTAACATACAAATTCACCAAATCCAATCCATATTTAGCCGAATAAACTTGTTAAAAATTCAAAAAACTAAACTTTCACTAAGTTTTAAAGGCTCAAATTAAATTTGATTCTTTGGGCTCAACCGACTATGACCCGCAACTCACATCAGTCGCATTAATCCGTTTTGCTACGTCTAGTAACTATGTTACTATTTTACTTTTTTTTTTATTAATTATGGTATTAGTATGAAATATTCACAGTCTGAAAAATAATTAATCCTCATCAGAAATCATAAACATACATAAATATTATTCTCTTAATATGATTTATTTCATACTCAATACTAATTACGGCTGAGACTGACATGAGGAGAGGGAGATCAATCACACAAAATAAAACACATCCAACACATTAAATATATTAATAATCTATCAAAACGCATGCCGTCTTATCACCCAAAATAAGCACACATAATATCTATCATTTTTTTTTATGTCATGAAAATAATCAATAACTACTAATTTTCAACAATTTTGTTTTCAACATATACTAATAAATATTCAATAAAAAAGTATCTTCCATATTATTTTATCAAAATAGAGTTTAACAACTACATATTAATAAAGAAAATAAAAACTGATTATATAACAACTAAAATTCAATAATTTAATGAAATATAATATTTTGATATAATTTCTTAAAAAATATAAAATTACTACTAATTTTATAATTTCAAAAGGTTAGAAGATAAAAATTTATTATATAATAACTAAATTTTGATAAAATATAATATTGAAATAAGATTTCTTAGAAAAAGACTATTGTCGATTTTATAATTTAAAAAAGATTTAATAGATAAAACCAATTGCATAATAATTTAAAATTTTAAAAATATAATCAGTTTCAAATCAGATTTTGTTACTTAATAAAAACAATCAAATCTATTTAAAATAAAATAAAAATTTAATATATTAATCTTTTAAATTGAAAAAAAAAAAAAACAGGGGGATCACCTCCTCCTTAGGTTGGTCTGTCCTTCTGCACCTAAGAATTTGAACTCTGAACTATTTAATTAAAAAAAATTACTACACTTGCATAGTCACTATTTTAGTATGGCACTGGATGGAAGTAAACATTTGTCATCAACAAATATATTTGCTGGTTAGAGGCAGTCAAGATTAAATCAAGAGAGAACAACACATATTTTGTTTTTTCTTTAGGTGACTAAGAGTGTTCATTTCTTACAATTGGGAACTATGCAAGGAAGAAACTTCAAACCCATCTTATCATTTGAAGGAGCTCTCTTCCAACCCGGGTGGCACTCGCATTCAAAGAAGAAAGTGCTGTTCTTGGAAGGTTTACATGTTCCTTTTCCACATTCCACTTCTTTGCATACATCATCTGAAACCATCTCACATGAAAACAAAACAAAACATCATCATGTCAAAGCAATTTAGTATTCCCAAGCTGTCAATTTTTTTTTTAGAAAAGACCCTTTTATGAAGGATTTGGATCAACAAGAAATGGTATAAAAATACACAATTTTTTTGCATGCAAGAACCATATCCACTATCTTGTTAATTAAAAGATCCATGCAAATCCTTAGATGACCACTCAAGAAATTAGAAGCCGGGAAATGAAAATAAACAAACATATAGAAAAGAGTATAGAAGAAATGGTTACAAACCAAAGATGGGAGAAAGCAGAGGAGAAAGGAGGTCAGAAGTAGCTGAAAGAGGTTGTAGAAGAAGAAATGCGACAATGGCTACGACACTTGCAAAGGCCATTTGAGAAAGTCAAAAGAGAATGAGAGGAAGGGCCTCACATAACATAAAAAGCTAACACTAGAAAAAGCAAACAAGGCTTAGATATTTGGGGTACTTGTATTTGAATTTGAATGACTCGTGGACAAGTGTGAAAATCAAGCATACAAATTAATAAATGGTGGAACATGGCTACGACCAAAAGGCAGTGCGTGGACATGTCGTTGGAAGTTGAGTCTTTGACTGGAGTATTGTTTCTATCAAATGTTGTTTTTCTGTATATGATATTTTTTCGAATTGGATTTCCATCGGTTTTTTTTTAAAAAAAAATTAATTTAATTATTTCTGCTTTGTTAATTCATGTGTTAATCGATTTTGTTTAAAATTTTAATCCGGTCTATTTTAAATTGATATGGATTGAATCGATTTTTACTTCTAATCTTACTTTTATTTTTTTAGAAAATATTAAATAAATGAAAATATATATAATAAATATAACAAAAATAAATAAAAGTATCAAGCATTGTTTTTATATGTCATTATATATATAACTAATAGTAATATGATTTTTTAAAAGATATACTATATCAAAAATAAATTTATTCAACTTGATAATTTTATATATGCATCTTAACTCAAACTAATTAATAAGAAAAAATATTTTTAATTAAATATATTTTATATAAATGGGTACAAGTTATGTGATCATTTTACAACTATATAAGAAATAAAAATATAAACGATATCATTAAATTACGAATAAAAATATATAATATATATAGTTCTGTTTGGATTGGAATTGGTAGGTTTTGAAAAGCAAATTTAAAATTCGATCTAATAAAAAAATTGATATTTTAAATATTTTATCCATTCGGTTTATTTTGTTTTTAATTTTTTGATTGATTTTTTTTTATTTTCATTGAATTGGATCAGTCCATGAACACTCTTGTTCAGAACTGATTTCTTGACAGGCATATTTTTTTAAGAAATATCTTTTCATCTACACTAACTTAATAATTACTAATATATCATTGATCTAAATAAAACTAAATTAAAATTTGTAATAGATTAAGTGTCATGAATTAAAAAATGTTGAAATGAGAGGCCGCATTAAATAATTATTAACAACAATATTTTATATTAATGTTATGTTCACAACAAGTAATTTCCAATTGTATGTTGCTTTAAAAGCACAATTATTTACTAATCATAAATTCATTAAAATATCAATGTTAATTTTTGCATAGAAACCGAAAGAATAATTGAGACAAATTATTTCTAATTTTATTTCTCTCCATCTTTCTTCTTCGTATCACATATCAATCTTATATTTACATTTCTCTTTTTCTCTTTAGATTTTAAATAGAACGTTGGGTGTCTCTCGAACGTTTTCATGAAATTACTTGATTTTTTAGTAGTCACTTTTTAATTCATGTATGTACACGTGTCGCAAATTGTGATGCTTTACGTAGTAAGGATAATAAAGATTTTGGGTCATGCAACCGGCCAATGTGAATATGAAATGAATAGTCAACCCCTTTTTTCTTTTCATTTTTATTTTGATTTATTCAGACACGTATGAGTCAGTTATTTATTTCTGATTTGATTTGCCAAAACCATGTGCTTAGGTGTTGTTCATCAACCAATCTAATCAAAACAAAAATGAAAATGGATCCAAAAACTGAAAATCAAATGAATCATAAATTGAAAAAATCAATTTTTTTATTGGATTGAATCTTATTTCAAATTTAATTTTGTAATTCAAACTAAAGTTATACTCCTTTTATTTCTGATTATAAGATTATTTTTTTCAAAAATTTATTTTTCTCTTTTTGTAAGAATTTTTTAAAATTTTTAGATGTATTAATTATTTTTTCCCATATATTATTACTTAATTATTTTTTCTTAAAATATTAATAAAAAACAATTAAGGAGATAAAGAGATAAAAAAATGATTTTGAAATGATAGTACAATTAAATGACATGTTTAATGTGATTAACTAAATTAATTATATTTTTTAAGAGACATAAATTAGTTAAAAAAATTATAATTAAAAACAAAGAGAGTGTATACATATATTTTTATTAATAAATTTATATTTTTACTCATGTTTACATTTTTATTTTTTTATATATTTATAAAATTATCACATATTCTTACCAAATTTGTCACAATCAAACGGTCTTCTATGAGCTCCTCATCCAATGGTGATAGAGTATACCTGCAGAGATATTTTGACACTCAGGTTAGCAATGCTCAGGTAAGAGTATATGTAATAAATAACTTACGATTTAATAAAAGATAAAGTTCTCTTACCTTAATTAGTTTCGCAAGGTTCTCTTAATACTAAGTAAATATTGGACCGTCCACTAAAAATGAAGGTTTATCAAGTCTGAGAAGTATATCCTATAACTTATATTTATTTGTGAAAAATATGTCTAATTAAAGATAATTTTTAGTAACTATTGGGTTAAAGTTACATTATTTGTGTAAATTTACTTTTAATAGTATATATTTAAAGAGTTATACTACTATTAGTTGTTTATTAACTTATAAAATATATATTTAATATCTTCAATTATTTTTTATGATGTTTATTATATATTATCATTTATTTAATATTTTTTCCAAAAGAAAAGCAAACATAAGTTTAAAACTAAAAATGGCTCTAATCTAAATCACTTTAAATTAAATTAGATTTAAATTTTTAATCAAATAAAATGAATAATTAATTAAAAAAACTAAAATGATTGAATTGAATAATTTTTCTCTTAAAAAATTGATTCAATTCAATCCGGTCGATGGGGTTAGTTTGGAATATCTTTAAATAGCTTCAATTTGCATCCTTATTGAATTAATGCCCATCACTTTACCTTTGATTTTCATGGGCTCTTATTAATGATGAGGGGAAAGAAAGAAAAAAAGCAAAATGGATGTGTCTATTTCACAAAAACATGATAGACATCCTTCATTCCCGCCTCATTAATGCCATTTTCTGGATCATTGGTCTGAGTGACACTATAATACACCTCAAGACTTCTTGAATATGGGTTCCACTCCTTGTACCCTTTTTATATATTTACTATGATAAAAAAAACACACTACGATACACCTCAAGACTTCTTGAATATGGGTTCTACTCCTTGTACCCTTTTTATATATTTACTATGATAAAAAAAACACACTACGATACACCTCAAAGAACGTTCATCGAATCATATTATCAAACTATTCTTAACACAAGCCATGGTATACTATCTCCACTCTCAAATATCACATTAATATTCTCTGGAATAACTGTATAAATAAAGAGAATTTTTAAAAAAAGGACAAATCGTGTGCTAATAACTAAAACTGCATGTCATGTATTAAAACCCTTATTCTGTGATGCCTTATTTACTGATCCCTGGCCAAATTAATAGCATAAAATGAGATACTGCTAAAATCATCCGGCTATTATTCTATTGTAATTGAAGCTATATGCAATAAACATAATTAGCATGACCAGCCAAAAGGAGCTTCCTTCTAGAATCGAGCTACCTGCTAAATCAATGCTAAATATTAAATAAACAAAAATAGAAAATGAATCATCACGTGTACACGGAATATATGATTATAATCAATAATGTGTTTAGATTCACATTCCCGTAACTCCGACATAATCATAAAAATAACTTTTAGTCTCTTTTTATTACACTTTGACTTGAAAATTTGATCAAACACCAATCACTCCTACTAATTCAAACACGCACAAGGATCATGCATTGCCATAACATGGCTAGAACAATCTACAGTATATAGCTTAACAAGTTAATTTGTGACTATAAGTTAGAAAAACAGTCTTATATATGGTCCGTTGTTGCATTTTTTTAAATAAAAAATTCACTTTTTCTATATAATTACTTATACTTATTTTAATTTCTATGTTAGTTTCATCTTTACGAAATAATCAAAAACTGAAAATAATATAAAATGTTATTATAATTAAAGGCTATTTTGAATAATTTATCACAATTTTTTAAGTGATTTTTATGATAGTAAATAAATATAAATTAACTCATTTTTTCTAAAAAATAATTAATAAATTATTTTACATCAAAATTATTGTTTTTCAATTTATAACAAACGGAATGGCAATTTTGATAACCATATGACCATGTTCATACCTTGATTTTTCAACTGTTTAAGCAGGTCGATCTATTAATTGATCAAATTCCAGTTTCTCTGGAGATTTTTGGAAAGAACAACATGTATGCAAAGTCTCAATAAAGACCTGTTGGATGAGCAAAGATAAGGAAAAACCAAATGCTTGTGAACTTACCCTCATTCTTAATGTTGTCATTCAAAGCTGGTGGTGTAGAAGTAGATGAGTTTGTCATTGATATTCCAAGTTCAGAGTAACCCATCCCAAAGAACCTTAAACAAAAAAAATTTAAATCTCAAATAAATTATCTACAACTACTTAGTGGTACAATAATGTGAACATAGGTAAAATCCTTTTTTTACATCAACATCAATCATAGAACATACTATTCCCTTAAAACGAATGGTATCATGTTAACTATGAATGTGGTTTGTAATCTTACATTCTCTGAAGCAAGGGAATGCAGTGACATTTAGAGATTGTAATAGCCAGCATTGCATTCACAATTATAGGAGAACTTGGATGTCTTGTTGCATGAGCCACCTCCACAATCAACCCAATGGCAAGCTACAATAAACAAAATGCTATTGATATCTCATAAGAAAAATTATCAAATTGAAGTATGAGATGCCAGTAGTTATATCTTTCAATTACCATAAAAAATTGACTCATTGGGTTTTGTTGCCTTTTGTTGAACAGGGGCAGGGGCTTTGGAGTAAGAGTAGTCCAATGTGCCTACATACCATGCAAATCTTTGGGCATGAAAAACAATGAAATACTTTTAAGAGTAATACTAGTAACATTTTCTATAACAACTAATACTACTAGTTTTATATATTCGAACACTTTTTTATGCACTTTTTCTTATTGAATGGAATTTATGTAGGTCTTATTTTTCATTTGGCGAGTCTTATTTTTATTCCCAAATTAGTAAGAGCCACATGAACTTTAACTTATAAAAAGAATGTGTTAAAAAAAATTGTTGCTAATCACTGTTGTCGTTCATTAGTAAGTTGTACGGTTCCATGTGGCACTTGCTAAACGTATAATAAGTTAAAAACAAATTATATGATCTGAAACAATTTGCCACAAACATTGGATAGCAGGTTTAGTTGTGGTGGATTAGTGTACTGCAATTTTGTATTTTGACTTAATTCTCTGATGTAATTTCCTCTCAGTTTTTGTTGCGTTGGACGAAATTTTGGACAGATTATGGTATAACTATAGTAATCCTCTACTTCACAACTTTATGGGATTGCATCGTGTTACTATTACGGATTAAAGATTAGTTATCTTGAAAATTATGCAATTGCGGACCATTATAAAAAAATAATTCTAAATATTGAGAAATTTTTGTATTTATTTTTTCATTTAATTTAATACTTATATAAAGAATAAGAATTCTAAATCCTGTTAAAGTTTTAAAAATTTGAGTTTTTTTATGAAATTAAATGCATTTTTTGTTTAATACTTATATAGAGTAGTATTTTGTGTATATCTCAAGGGTTTAATTGATATTTCTTTTTTCAGTATTTTTTTATCACATCATATAAGATGTTCATCATTTTGTATCACATCTATCACTTTTTCTTTTTCTTTTTTTATTTCTTTCTCTATACTGGTTTAGATAGGGCAAGAGGTGTTCACCAAATTTTTTTAATAACACAGAAAAACATTTGTGTTCCCATTCCTGTAACACATTGAGTAATAATTTTTTAAAACTCAATTTTTTCAAATATCTATCTAACACCTATCGATCCTTCCTCTCTATAATCTCTCATCCTAATTCCTGTCACATTATACCATCATAATTCCTATATATTTCTCTTTTTATCTCTCTCTCTCACTAGGTGTCACACTTCACATTGTAAATGTCCAAATATTATTTACCTAAACATATTAGTCAAGAACAACTCTGATAGGGGCCAAGTGTATGAAGAAAATTTCTCTACCCTTCAAGTAGACAATGTGTTCTTCTAGGTAAAATTTCCACCAAGCTATCTCGCTAGCCTCTTTTTCTGTAGTTAATCCCCCTTACTTCTAATGAAGTGATCTTTGCTGTTACAATTAAGAGTCTAACTTGCTGTTACAATCTGTTGCTATAAGTTAGGAGTTTAAATTGTTATGTTTTTAATATCCAGGATTCTGTTGCTTTTGAATTTCCAATTGTTGAGAATCACATAGTTGTACGTGAGCTATTTTCTAGCATTCTGTTAGGAGTTATAAAGGCGATATAACAGCCACTTTGAATTCAATAAAGCAGCATTGAATTTGTAAGTTACATATACACTTTGCATTCTTTACATCTAAAAGGTAGACAATTTCAGCAATATAAAGTAGCAATATGATAGTGAACATATTAAGAGAGAATCCTTTGCTTACAATTGGGAATTATGCGAGGAAGAAACTTCAAGCCTGACTCATCATTGAAAGACTCTGCTTCCAACCCGGTTGACACTCGCATTCAAAGAAGAAAGAGCTGTTCTTGGAAGGTTTACATGTTCCTTTTCCACATTCCACTTCTTTGCAGACATCATCTGAACCCATCTCACATGAAAACAAAACATCATGTCAAAGCAATCTAGAATTGAAAGGAAAATTGAAAAGACCCTTTTATTATGAAGGATTTGGATCAACTAGAAATGTTTATCAAAATACACTCTTACTTCCACCTTACCTTTCCCATCACGGTCTGCGTACAGAATCTTCCAGCGTAGAGATTGTGGGTTCTTGCAGAGAATTTATACTCTTGAGAATCACTATATATACACTACATTCACATCATTGATGAGGAATAATAACGAAGGGGAGCTATTGAATGGAGCTCTTCATTGCCCGGTCTGCTATTCACGTGAAGATTTCATTCCTTTACGTGATCCTTGAGTTTGATATATATGAGGGAAAAGAGATTATCAGAGATTACGCTGCCGCAACATCTAGCTCTCTTCGATTTTGAAACTGATGATCAAATTTGAATGTATCATTTTAGGGTGATGGGAGGATGTCTGTCTATCTTTGTGGGGAGCCATGTTGATGAATACGAGTTGCCTACGGTGTACCAAATGTGGAACATGAAGGAATACAGAGTGCACTCGTCTTGGACCAAGTCTTTTGTTTTCTCAACTTGTTATCATCATTCTCTATGTTTCTTTCGCCCAATATACTTCACCAAAAATGGCCAAATTCTGGGATTGACTAATTACAATATCACACTATTGAGACTTAATGACAAAGGAGGTTTGTTTGAGCATCATGGGAAAAGATCCGGTTTAATATTTAATGTTTGTATATATAGAGAGAGACGATTTTAAGAACAACATGAAGAATGTTTAATTTATGTAATACTTTCCAATCTTTTTCACTGTTTTTATTACTATTTAACATGCATGCATCGTGCAAAATATCAAGTCATATGCAAAATGCATGCATGATATATGATTTGATTCCTTAGCCTTTCTTGTACTCCTCTCCTTCCTAACTTGGTACATGCTATTCAGTAGTGAAGTTGTCTTGTATGTCGTTCTTGATTTAATTTGTTCCTCGTACTAACGTTGTTGATTATGCACCTGCAATGCAATGAATTATCAGCAGAACTTTGCTAATTTTTCCATTCCTGTGCTGATGAGAGAACATAGTTAGCAAACTTGATCATAATTTATAAGTGGACTGCCTTATATATGAAAATTGTGAATACTTAATTATGTGGTCCTAGACCTTAGCTAGTAGTTAGAAATTTCATTAATTTGTCATATGTTAGAAATTTCACGGCCAAGTCATGTTAGAATTTTTCCATCTATTAAGCCACAGAAGTCTGAGTAATGCTTCTAATAATAGTTCTCCATGTCATAAAACAACTTTCCATGTCATTAACTTGTTGAAGTTTTCATGTCATGTTAGAGCCTCCATGCCTGAGAATAATGCTCCATGTCCTTCCTTGCTTCTAATTGATAAGGAGATATATTAACTTGTGATCATGTTAGAAATTTTCCGTTTAAAGGCACTTAACAAGATAGTGTTTTAGCAATAGTTACATACTTATTTTTAACTTTTTAATGGAGGGGGTATATCGTTGTCATCTGTTCATGCTTTTTGGGACAATTGTGAATCACAGTTTGTATTGTTATACTCGTTCCTGCAGAGTGATGGCAATTGCTGTAGCTAAGCATCATACGATTATGCTGGGGAAGTGTTCATTGAGTTCTTTTCAGACTTGGCCTGTTCTAGACTTGCCTTTCAGTTTAATAAATACTTGTGCAATTCTTTTGAAGTAAAGATAGGATATGTCATTTTACTAAAAAAAATATGATAGATTTACTTGCTATTGTTATTTTCCAGTTTTATTTTGTTTTGAAATTGAAAACCGCAATATACTTTTGCAAATAATAAACAATTCATCGCAATTGCTGAACACTACCTCCTTATTTCTTAACCAAGACATTATCAGACAGATATTGGTATTATGCTGTTACCCTGTGAAGATTCTGCGGTGCAGGGTCACATTTTTATGGGTCCAAAAGGTGAAACACTAAATAAGAGTCCTTTATGTATTAATATTTTAAAATATAAATATATATTCAATAAACAAAAACGAACACTTAATTTCATTAAAAATATACATTTTATTATATACAAAATATTAATAACATGCTTTTAATCTTTTGGAAAAAAACTGAAATTTTGTTAGCTTCTGGATAAGTTGAAACACATGAGAATTCAAAGTGTTTTGGAAAAGCCAACAGATAGTTTAAGTGTTATTGTCAAGGGAATTGAAAACTTTTCTTCCCTCCTCTCACATTAAAGTTATTTGGATTTTTTTTCTTTGCCAATGATGATGCCCCCATCCTCTCCCCTAAAAAAACATAATGCTTATTCAATAATTCTTTCATTTACAAATGATTGATGTTTAAAGTTTTTTTTACACAGATTAAAAAAATAAGTTGTTTATTGAAATAATTTTATTAAAATATTCTTACTCTCCATAAATTCATTAATTTTTTGAAGTATAAGTTTTAATATTTTGTTAAAAACCGATGACACTAGTCAATGTGAAAAAAAAATTGAATGTTAAAACATCAGTTATATTTTTGGAATAAAAGGAATAATAGACCACAAATTCTTGATTACGTAAAGTCTTTATTTGGATAAGAGTGTCAATGAACTCTTTAACATATTTTTTAACACATTCTTTATTATAGATTAAATTTTAAAAAAAATATTGAGAGACTTATTAAATAAGAAATGAGAAGTAGATTTATAAAAAAAAAAATATTGCTAGCATTTCTCTTTAAATAATTATCAAAAGAATGCTTGTAATTTTCAAATTCTGAACATGTAAAATTCTTGTGTCCTGCAACTTCGTTAACAAGAAATGCGCGCTTTAGAAATTTCTGCCAACTCCTCATTGGTAAGCTCCACGGCCAGAGAGTCGATGTTGTATTCAAGGTTCGTAACTTTGGTAGTAAATCATAGAATATATGAGAAAAGATTAACGAGTGTTTGGATTACAATTGAAAAGTAGAGTTTGGTTAAACTTAATTTTGTAAATTTAATTTTAATTATAAGTAACTTGCTAGTCTAGACTCTAGACCAACTTAAGGACTATTTTGGTGGAAACATTTATTAAAAATTTGGGATAAAACTTCACGCACCTCAGGATTTTTATGCCAACATCCTTTTTTACTGTGGAAAGGATAATTCAGATATTTCTATAATAAAAGAGGGTGGTTAGTAGAAAATTTTTGAAATACATGAAAAAAAATACCCTAAGATTAGATTCATGCTATAATTATAATTAAGATAAATTATTATTTTAGGTTATTTCAAAATTTCTTTAAATGCACCAATTTGGAATAAGACCGTAAGACATTTAGACCCAATGTGACTCACCTAATGCAATTTAGAAAATAAGGTATAATAATAATAATCAGTGACGAAAACGATCAAAATCGTAATAAGATGCATATACATCTAAAATAAATTATGAAGTTGAAATTTTAGCCTTTTAAATTTTTAATCAACCATTTTTTTTTCTTTTGGTCTACATAAATAGTCTATAATTATTTTTCTTTTTTGTCAAGGTATTGTATCGATATAGATACTAAATCTAATTGACCTCTTTTTTGGGTCCATTTATGGCACCCTTGACTTAGCAATAGTATCATAGCACCATGGATGTACAAGACCCAAATCCGTTTTGGATGTACAAACATGCTTGCACATACTCTTCTCTCTAAATTAGATCCTCCAATACCAACATTTCATGCTACCTTCAAATGCAGACAAATAAGCATGTTCACAGGAGTTGATACAAGAGATATGTCCAAATCACATGCTTTAGATTTGTAAGGAGACAAAATTTGCATTGCTATAGATAGAATCATAGAGGAATAGTCGTAGTGAGGCTATATATAAATGAAAAATATATATAGCCTCACTAGTGGAGTAACCACGTGATGCTAGAGCAAGAGGGCTAAAAGAAATTTCTCACATGCATTGATATGATACATGTGAACCTTCACAACATGTAAGAATTACCAATAGAGGGGAATTTGCTTGGTGATAATATCAAGTAAAAAAGCTAATTAAATAGAGAATAAGGGAAGTAAATGGGCCAAATCCCAATGTTATGTTTCCTCAATGGAATAGCTAGTCAAATGGGAAGCTTAATAAACATAAAACATGCCATGTGATTACCAACTGATTGTTTGTTTAAGCAAAGAGATCATTCATATAACAACACAAATCACAACTCCATTATAGGCTTGATGGGCCCTATTTCTATTTAAATTGATAGTAATGTATAATTAACAACTTCTGCTTCAACAAACTTGTCCTTTTGTGTAGTACATTATTTGTATGCATTATTTTATTCCTCGCAGACAGTAATTTCAACTTCTTTTATGCATTGCAACGTAATACAAAAGAATTGAGGTAAACTAACATAGAAGCCCAAGTCATATAGCAACGACAATGACAATGCAATGCGTCCTCTCTGTACTCTACGAATGCAAAGTTTTCAAATTATTGCATGGCTAAATATACCTTTATTCCTTGTTATAATAGGATAATGTTTATTTTTAATCTCTCAAAAAAAATTATTTTTTTATCTCTTATATAAAAATGTCATATATGGTCATTATTTTCGTAAAAGATTGATCAAAAGAAGCCCATTCTGAGGAGATATAATATTGGCTTTATAATAAAAGATGAATGGAAAAAAGAATAAATCGTGGTTTTAAATCTTTTCGTTGATACTAATATTTGTCGATAAATTTTTTTTATAAAAAATAAGAATCATCAACACATTTATATATATATATATATATGATAGAAAAAAGATTTATTTTTTAGGAATTAAAAAAAATCCTATTTATAAAGAATAAAAGCATATTTAACACTTTATATCATTTTCTAAAAGTTGAAAAAATGCATTCATTAATATAAAAAAAACGCATTCATTGCAACCGAAATGTTACCTTTTTCTTTGTCTTGAATGTACTTAGATACTCAGCGGAGTTAAAGTGCATGATGATGGAGCATTTAATATTCCTACATTTTTCTTTTTGGAAAATAATATCAATGTTTTTTGGTCATCACCTAAACTAATTAGTCTAGCCATTTAAAAACTTTGATGCTGATGGTGGCCCTCACTCGTGGATACTAGCATAAATTGAAATTGTAAAATAAGCTAATTGAACTCTTTGTTGATAAAATCACTTGCACCTTACTCATTTTTGTGGGTATTTGGGAGCCAACAAGGCGAAGTCAAGAGTTTCATCTTAAGGGGACAGGGGAGAATAAATTTAAAACTGACAATTTTTTCTTCACATTTTCTAAGGGTATATTTGATTTAACATTAAGTTAAACGGCCAAACATAATTCCTATGCACATTATGTAAAAAATGAGAATTTAAAACTTTTGATTTAACATTGTTTGGTTGGGAGGCTTTCCAACAAAAAATCAAACATAAACTAAATATGAAATATTAAGCACATTTCTAGAATGTGAAATATTAAAATATTCAAGAGTTTACCAAAAAGAAATAAGATTATCTAGAAAGAAGGGGCGTTGAAAACAGAAAGTATAAGCCCCTTGAAGTAGTTTAAAAAGGAAATAACATATAGGGAAACTCATAGTTCTCCATGGTCATTAAGCAATGTCCCAGGAAACTTGTAACACATTCTGCTCAACAGAGAGCATGAAAGCTCTTGAATCCTTGCAACCTTATTCACAATGCCTTGGTACATCAGGACAACCCCGAGTTAAGCCGAATCAATTGGTGAAAAAAAAACACATGATTCATTTTTGATTAATTCTCTAAAATCACATTCAAATAGCAGTACCATCTAAAATAATATTGAATTAATTTTTCACAAATTTAATTGTAAGTTAAAACAAATTTAAATAATTTTTACATTAAATAAAAGATTTTATGATATTTTATTACTAACTTACTTAGAGCATGAATTAAGTCATTTTGAAATTAATTTTAACAAGAAATAATTCTATAAAATCAAATTTATTCAAAATCAATCAAACACACACTCAATCATGTTTTTAGCTTCATGGACAAAGTATTGGCACGTGAAAGGCGAATTCTAATATGAAGTACTAATATTCCTCCCTCACCCGTGAAGCATTGATTATTACCATTGGATATATTTATAAAATATTCAATGGCTGAGATTAAAGAAGGGTAACTCAGTTAACTGGTTTTTAATTTATTAGATTTTGAATTTTTTATAAAATATTTTTTATTTTATTTGTTCTACTCATCCTTCCTACCACCACTCTTCTGCTACAAAACCTAAATCTGAAGTAGTCAATTTGATCCCAAATTTAAAATTTGTTTCATCATTTTCGCAAGAAACTCAAGAGGATTACTCCCTTTATGAGATATTTTGACAAAGGCTCCTAACTCCAACCATAGTACTGTAAATCATATAGAAAAAAAAACTACCATTAATGGCAACACAGTTTTATCATCCAGAAATATAAACATCAAGCTTGCACTGTATCAAATAAAAAATAATAATTTAAAAATGATTTTATTATATTTTTTCTTCCGGTTATGAACATGTTATTATTAGTGGAAGCCGGTGGCACTAGGACTTGTAGTTTTATATAGTAGAGTATTTTAGAAGGATTCTGCCAGTTGTTGTTCACATGGTTTCTGATCCAACCCCGACAATTGAAACCACCAAAACACACTTGGCAACCCTGCAAGTGTGCTTTTTACCTTTGCCCACAAACATGTATAAAATGTAATCAGTAGTGTGAAAGTTTTTTTTTTTATATAATGAATCTCTTAATATACGAATATTTATTTAAGAAATTAATTCTTCATTTTAACACTAGTTTAAAAAATAAAGTCATCTACCAATGTCATAAAATTCTAAAGAGTACATTTAAATCAAATATACAAGTAAACGTGAATAGTCAAATAAACAGTTAGAATTAGAGTAAATTACAGGAATACTTTCCTAGGGTTTTGTATATTACATAACCATTCCTGTTTTTTTAACTATTAAATTTATCTTTCTTATAGAAGTGTTAGTGTAATATTTAAGAGAACCTCGGTGTACTATTTTTAAACTTAAAAGGAAAATTAACGTAGAAAAAACAAAAAAGGATGAGATTATGTATGATTTGAAAAAAAATAATAATATAATTTTTTTTTAAAAAAAACTCAATTTATATATTTTAATCTTCACCATTTATTATCATATCTAATAATTTGTATTTATTTCTCCGAAAAAAAATGTCTAGTCACTACATTTATCCTATTTATCTATCTGTACAGGGAGCTAATTTTAGAATAAATTAATCAATGAAAAATATATTAAATGCTGTTAGTGCTAAAATCATACACATCCCTCATTTATGTATCTATAATTCTATATATTTTCAATGGATCTGTATCACCAGTTTTCTAGGACGTGGCAATTGGCTTATCATTGGAAGCTGCTTCTATGCTTCTTCTTATAGAAGCAGAAGAGTTACCTAATTACATGGCACAGGGACCCAAACTTGTTCTGAAAGTGATAGTTAGTAATGAAAATATACAATGAGAAAAGTTGAGGCGCTGTGAAAATGCTCAACTAAATTTGGCATGGGATGGGGACCATGGTATTGAAAACAACTTATCAAAAAAAAGCAGATATGAAGAAATCTCACATTTCATTTTGTTACTTTCTTCAGAGTTGTTGAAAGAGATGGGGAGGACAGGGAAATGGCTTAGGAACTTGTTGACAGGGAAGAGATCAGACAGAGAGAAAGAGAAGGAAAAATGTGGTACCAACATGTGTTTGTTGAGTGGCACAAGCACACCAGTTTCAACAACAACAACAACCACCAAGGAGAAAAGAAGGTGGAGTTTCAGGAGATCATCAGCTTCTAGGGAACTCAATCTTGCAGAATTTGGTGTCACTGCTTCTTCAGTCACAGTGCAAAATGATCAAAATGCTGAGAATGATCAAAGGAAGCATGATCCTGATTCCAATGGATTGTCAACAAGATGTGTTGAAGAGGCTGCAGCCATTAAAATTCAATCGGTGTTTCGGTCCTACTTGGTACGTGACATCTGAGGCCGTTTGGTTTTCTGTTTTCGTTTGGTTTTCACTTTTTTTTTTTCTGTATAGACTTCAAAACACAAGAAACAAAGTGAAAACGAAAAAAAAAAATGAAAATAGGAAACATTTTCTCAAACCAAACAGGCTAAAATTGAACTTTTCTTTTATTCAAAAGTATACATGAGTTGGATCCCGGGTGCTCATGGGTTAATATTGGACTTTGTGTGTGTGTGTGTGAGAGACTAATATTTCAATGTTTCTGCAATAGGCAAGAAAGGCACTGTATGCTCTTAGAGGACTAGTGAAGTTGCAGGCACTAGTGAGGGGTCACTTGGTGAGAAAACAGGCCAGGGAGACACTGAGATGCATGCAGGCTTTAGTCATAGCACAATCCAGGGCTCGTGCTCAGAGGGCGCGAATGGTGTCAGACGGAAAACTTGATCAAAAGCTATCACCCAACAGAATAACCACAGAGGAAAACTTCTCCATGCATATGTATAATGTGAGTTCAATAATTAACTGCTGCCAACTACCTACCTTTCAAATTTTGAAATGATGGTTGAAATTTTACAAGGAAATTTTCTGATTTGCTGTGTATATAGAGGATGGGGAAATATCTAAGGAATGAATGATAAGCATTGATCTTTTCAAATTTCAGCCACAGGTAGAAAGAAAATGATAAATTTTCCTTTTGAATTAATTGGTGAAGCATTTTGTTAATATGAACTATGAAAACACACATTATAAATGAAAACATACTTGGCACTATTCAATTCATGCAAGAGACAAGAGAGTTACTTCTTTTGGGTGAATATCCTGCATTGTTGAATTTGAAAGCTAAGACAATTTACTCTGGCCAAAAGAAAAAGAAGAAGAAAAATAACAATAAGTTTTTTCTGTTCATTGAGATATAATGTGGTTTTTTGTTGGTCTAGGAAATGCACAATGGTTTGGAGGAGAATGCCATGATAGTGGAGATGGCTGTTTGTGAATCCAAAGGTAACTCAAGAGGCAGAAACAGTTCTGTGAATCGTGAACCTTCTGATCATAGATTTTCTGCATATTATTCATCAAACGGTTCATACTCAAAGGAGGAAAACTACAATGCATCACCTGCACCATCAACACTGACAGAATTGAGTCCAAGAGCATGCAGTGGTCATTTTGAGGAGTGTTCCTTCAGCACAGCACAAAGTAGTCCCTATTACTACTCAGAAGTGTCAGGAGTGGATAATACAATTACAAAGGTTCCTTTTGCATTCCCTATACCAGCATACACAGAACCCATGTCCTATGACTACCCTTTATTTCCAAACTACATGGCCAACACAAAATCATCAAGGGCCAAAGCCAGATCACAGAGTGCACCAAAGTCAAGGCCGGATTCGTACGAGAGGCAACCGAGCCGACGAAGAGCTTCAATGGAAGGAAGAAATGTCCCAAAGCCAGTGAGGATGCAGAGGTCATCTTCACATGTTGGTGTCACTGCCCAAAACTACCAATATCCATGCTCAATAAAGCTTGACAGGTCCATAGTCAGTGAGTGTGGCTCCACAAGTACAGTGCTCACAAACACAAACTCTAATTACTGCACATGATCCATGAAGTGAGTACTGCTACTTACCATTTCTCATGTGACACGTTCTCACCATAAAATTGAATGATATTGCAACAAAAAAAAAAAAAAAAACTCAAAAAATCATGTATAATTGTCATTGAATAAAGGCTAAGTCATGTCACTGAGTTTGGTAATACTATTTGATCTGATAAGGTTTTATTATTGCTTGTTTTGGCCGCAGCCTCTTGGATTTTCCACTACAACAAAGGGTACCCGTTTTGCAGCAAGTCAAAAAATTCAGAGTTACTTCACTTTTTTAGACTTCAAAACATATAACAAACTCTGCATTTACAAATTCAGAGTCTTAGCTTGCAAGGGATTTTAATTGAAGTCCAAAACTAGAAGTGATTTCTTATTGTATTTATTGTCTTGTGGACTACACTATTAGAAAACAGTTTAACGGTTTTATCAATGTGTATAATTTTTACAGAGGGATATTTCCTAACAGCAATTATTATATTACAAAGATATAGGCTTCCACGGGTATTATTGGCAATGGCAAAGCTGTAAGATAGTAACATGAGTCATATTAAAATTTGATGAGTAAAATGTAAAAATAAAGAGATGTAGCATTGTTTTTGTATGATAATTTGACTCGGGACTCTTTTGAAATGATAACTTCCCTAAATTTAGTTCTTTTAGTGCATACATTATGTCTTCCTCCTCTTCCTCTTATGCACTTAGAAGTTTTAATTTTTTTTTCTACAATGTTTTATCCTAAACTTCAAGCCATTTTGGAGATAATATTAAAACTTCAAGGTATGTAGTAGAAGTGTTGTTATGGCGATATTATTATAAGTTGGAGCCATTTTGCATAAAACTTCAATGGTCAGGGACTCGGGTTTACTGGGATCACGACGAGTCGATTAACCAAGAAAACTTTTGGTTTAAAAATAGGAGTCCCACCAAACTTTATCTTGGAAAAATATTGAAAAAAATCCTTAAAAATAAAAATAGTCTTCGGAACCAATATTAGAAAGTCAAGCACACGTACAGAAGATATCTTCTGTTATAAAAATAATTATTCTTAACCTAGTATGTAAAAATAATTATAATTTTTCTTTTTGCATGTAAAATTATCAAAGTATGTTTATTTTTTTAATTTATTTATTTATCTGTTTTTTTTCATGTGTTTTATTTTTAGGGAAATAAAAACATATTTTTTACTTCTATTTTATAAAGAGATGGACATTTTATTTAAGATAAGGATCAGATTTTAAAAAAAATTGAACTCTTTTTTTTTCGTCATAAAAAAAAAGTTACGTAGTTCTTGGAAAAAAAAATACCATAACAAATGGTGTCATTATTTTAGTTCCCCAAAAATGAATAATTATTTAAGTTTAACATCAACATTCCATCAAAAAGTGTACACCAAAATACATACCATCAAAAAGGCCCGTGCTAGCAACGTATGTATCCAATAGTATTCCTATTGCCTTACGAATATATTACGCTTGACATAGTGATTGACTGCATCAGTTCTGTTTTCAATTCTATAGAGTATCCTTCCAGATGTTTGAGACAATTAACAGATACCTGAAAGAACAAAATGAGAAAAATTACAATAACATGCAATTTAGTTTAAGAGTGAGCAACTAATACCAATTTTTTCCTCCTCAAATTCTCCTACTGCTTTGATTTCCACTGTTGCTCTTAACCAGTAATGTTTTCATTTGATTTCTTGCCATATATAGGCTGGGTAGCTTAGTGAATGTTCTTTTGTTATCACAAGTCAAGAACATGATCCACTTTTGTTGGGAGCTCATTTAATACCAAATAAATGACACCAAATTGAGTGTTGACTAATATGTTACTAACGTTCCTCCCTTACATCAATCATCATGACCAAATTTTGCACTCAAATTTCATCTTACTTTTCTATTCATTGTTTCCAATTTCATCCAAACATGAATCAAATTGCACGGTAAATTATTATTTTTTTCTTATCCCTCTAATTAATCCTAACTAATCTGGAATTCAACCGAAACATAAATAAAGTATGACTAATAATTGATTCCGTCAAAAATTGAACTCATGCTACAATAATTTAACTTTAATTTCAGCATATTAAGTAGGTGTATCCAATCCCTTGATTGTAGGGCACGTTAGTTAACAATTTATTTATATGAAAAAAATTAGAGGAACTTTTTTTTTATCGCTTTATCATATTAAATTACATACACAAGTATTTTTCTGCTCAAATCTTGAATCAAGTAAGTGATTATTTTATCCTTCATCGTAATTCATGGTAAAGACCCTATGATCAATTCTCCCTCTTTTCATACTTGCGACTTCTGTAGCAATAGGGCATAGTAAAATTAGCAATCTATGTTGTTTAGAAGCTTTACTCATATGGGAAAAAGAAGTTGTCGTTTTCTTAACCTTATTGGTTTGAGTTGTTTTACAAAGAATCTGATGTAAAATTTATTTTCTTTTGAAAGAAAGATGTTGATATTGCCTTGCTTAATCTAGTTGTTTTATAAAAAGTTTTAGTATTCATCCATGTTTTCTATCGATGATGTCATGTCTCCTCCACGACGAGTTTGGTTTCAAAAAGTTTCTGAGGTTTGTTTTCAAAGACAAAAAACTGTTTTTAACGATCTTTTCTTGTGATAGATGTCAAGATTTATTATCCTCTTTTTAAAGTTATGGGAATCTGTTTTAAGAGACACCTGCACCTATTTAGGTAATCTCTTTTAAATTTTGTTCTATGTTTTTATCTGTAGGGACTTCTGTTTTGAAGTTCTTGGTTGTTTCTTGAAAATGGATTTGATCTTTTAAAATTAATTTCCCTAAGCAGTAGTACTTTATTTGGCCTTTGCCCTTGTGTTTAAACATGTTTTGCCTTTTGGCTTTTGATTTCAAAATGTTATTGAAGGGTTTGATTAAAAATGTCATTGCTTTTGAAATCTAATAGCTTTAAACGCCATGTGTTTTGTTTAGAAAGCTCTTGATGTTTTATACCTTTACGAGAACCTTTGAAAACTTGTTTTAGTTCTTTTCAAGTGATGGCCTATAGTGTCCTATGGCACTATATTCTTCTATGTTGTCATGTTGTAACTTTCAACTTATATTGTTTTGCTTTCATCTGCTTTTTTTTCATCGCATGAAAGTTTGATGTATAAATTATCTTTGGAGATTTTGGTTTAATCTCATGTTTTAATTAAGTCGAGTTGCACGTGTTTCAAATGAAAATCAAATAGAAGAGTTTTAGTATATTTAGAAATGTTGTTGTAAACTGGTAATTCATCCCGAAACATGTTTTGAACTTCCTTTGAAAAAGAGGAAAGTGTGTTCTATGTTTTCAAATTTGTTGGGAAAGTGTAAGGTTATTTCTAGTATGTTTTGATCCTTTTATGAAAGACGAAAAATGTGAGCTTTATGTTTTTTTTAGTTTGATGGGAATTTAAGACTTCTTATACGTTTCGAAAACCCTTTTGTTAAATGGAATAGGATTTTTTAAAAAACTAAATGAGTTTTGACATGCTTAAAATGTATTACAAGTTTAGTTGTTCATATTGAAAGGTGTTTTGAAAACCTCCTTTAGGAAATACCTTAAAAGATGTTTTATGATTTTGAACTTGTTAGGGAGGTTCAGTTTCTTTATAAGTGGGTTTTGAACATTTTTTTAAAGAGAAAAATAGATTCAAGTATGTCTTCTTTTGTGGTTGAAGTGTCATGACCAGCACTGTGAATTTGGTTATGTTTAATAGGTGCATGATTTTCGTTATGAGCTGTGAAATTTGAAATTACAGAAAGTTTACTCAGTGTTTTCATAAACCAATTAATCAAATTATTTTTAAATGATTATAACAAGTCTTCCGATTTATCATTTGAGTTATGAACGGATCGTTACATTTATGCTGAGTCAACCGTTTGTTTAAGACTTTAAATTCAATTGTTAAAACAAAGCTACTCAGGGTGTTGAAATGACAAACCCCTTTGAATAACCTATGCATTGCACTACTCTGCAACTTTTGCATTCTGATCATTAGAGAACCAAAAAAAAAAACTCATTGACTAATTCTAAGTTCGTCCAAACATAGCAGAAAATACAGATAAGATTGTAATGTATATGAACTGTCAGTATAAAATTTTACACAGTTAACCAATAAAAAAACTGATATTATTAAAGTAATTATTGTAAAAATCAATAAATTTACCAAACATAATAATTTGTAATTAATTGCCGTGAAAAAAAATTTTACATTTATCAGTGCATACGTTATCTATTCTGCAAACACTAGAGGATACAAAAATAAAGTGTTGACATAAAATGAACATTAACCACCAAATTCAACATTCATATCTGAATCACAAAAAATACAGATAAAATATCTATGGTAACTACTAGAAGTCCAGAATACTTGCATAGAATAAACAAACTAAAGGCCAAAGTATCTAAACCACAAGAACAGAATAGCAAACTCGCAATAATGAAAATCACCAAAGGCAAAAATGTAACTCCTTGATGGCTTGGATAATTTAAAATAATTAAATAAAAATATACGGATCTAACAAAATTATGAAGCACACATCTTTTCTGCCAGCATTTCTCACATTTCAAGAAGACAACAAAATATTGGCACCAAATTGTGTCTATATTTGTTGAACATGCAAATCTTTGTGTGAGCCTGTCATTTTTACCTCATGAAATAAATATACACCAGGTACTAGTAAAGTACACTAAGAACGGGGCTGCTTTTCTTTGAATAACCGGGGAAGAACTTCATGAGCACCAATGTCCAAAACCTCTGGATCCCTGAACATAGCAAACACAAGATAGTTTTAAACTTTGTATCTCTAACCACGGTAGTGTTCACGGTTTACCTAACTTTTTTAAAGCTTAAAAGCTATTTTAAAGTTAAAAATCAGAGCTTTAAATTTAATTTTAAAACTTTTTGGTGATTCTATAATTTTTTAAACTTAAAAGTTACTTTAGAGTTAAAATCTCTTGGATAATTTCTGAGATTATGGGTTTTTAGATCTAGGGTTTTGAAGTAAAGAAGGAAATGGAGAAGTAGATATCAAAAGCTCTCAAGATAAAGCTCCGTTTTTCAAAGTTTCCTTCATTTAAAAAAAGATATATTTTTAAAAGCTCTATTTCTTATAATTTTGTTTGGGTCGACTTCTTTTAAGGAGAAAGGAAGCCTAAGGTGTCTGAAGCTCTAACCAAACTAGGAAAAGAAGCTCTACAAAACCAAACTTTGAGCATAAGGAGTGCCTGATGTCACAAGATTAACGTATATAACAGCTAAGTTTTTTCATACCAATAATTCTGCAGAGAAATTGGATTAACAAAACCAACCTATCACCCTAGTGGATACTGGATAGAAAGTAGTAAATAATAAGAAAAGGGAATAAAACTGTTAATAGAAACCATAAATATAAGCATTTCTCCTTGTTTTTCATTTTGATAAAAGAACAATCAATCCTCGCAATATCACCCTCCATAAACTACAAAACTTATATTCAGTAAATAAGTGTTGCGAGTAAAAGTGGGAGAGAAACCTGCACCAGGTCTGTCCCTTTTCATTCGAACTGGGTATAAACCACAACTTTCGCAGGGAAGGTGACTCAAATTGAACAAAGAAACCATCACTCTGGGCATGTTTCCACTTTCTTGATCCTTGGCCCTTCCAGACCTGCAGGCATAGAATGTCATTAATAGATTATGCGGACAGAATGAGTAGAAAAGCAGGCCATCTGAACCACACAATTAAACTTAAAATCAAATGGAATTGAATTTGTAGGCTGATAGTTGCAAATGCACATTGACTGGATTGCTTTTAAATGTTCAAAAGAATAACAGATGAAGGTATGATATTAACCCATCTCTGGCCAAGTAATGCACCAGTAGAGGCCCCAAAAAGAAGAAAAGATCATGTGGAGAGGATAGCTCCAAGACATTCTAAGAGAAACAACTAAAAACAAACCTAGATATAAATGGCCATACAAAAACTTGAATTTTGAAAAAAAAAGAAAAAAATGGCATCATTTGGTCCATGTAGTCAATCCCACCTTGCAGTAACAAGTTTTTTCATTGGTGTATTAACCTGACCAGCCGAAACGGAAGGGGGAACTAGTTTAGGTTGAAAGAATCAAAGGGAGAGGAGAAGGGATGGAAAGGCAACCATAAAGCGCTAATCCCTAGCTAATACCTTCCGTGTTAGTGTGCATGGGAAATTTAAACTATGATGAAATATTATTGAAAATGAAGTAATAACGCAAAATGCAGAAGACAAGATATCTTTGGAAAGGAGAGGGTGGGGACCTTTTTTTTGAGAAAATTACACTCGCTTTCCCTCAGATTAGGACTTATTACACTCACCCCCTCCGTTAAAATGCATTCCTTTTGTACCCGCTAAACGTCTCCGTTATCAGACGATGTTAATTTTTTAGTGAAAGGTCCAAATAAGACTTCTGAAAAGGTGTGCTGATAATTAAATTGCAGTGGAGGTAAAAAAACTTCTCTTTTCCAAACCCTTGACACCTACTCCCTTTCTCCATAACCACTGCTCCACAAAACACCACAGCCCAAACACCAACACCGCCACCCTAAACCACCACCACGCCACCCAACCGGTGCCGCCAACCACACAACCCTGTCACCAACCAAACCACCCGCAACCCAAATACACACCATCAAACACCACCATCACCAACCAAACCACCACCATACCACTGGCACGCCACCCAATCGGCGCTGCCACCAAATCCAGATCTAATCTAATTCAAAATCAAATACAGATTCAAAAACAATTAATAACAGTTAAAAAGATATAAAACGATTTCCGGTTGAGGGTCCAAGTTTTATCGAGTATGCCTTGGTTGTGGGTGTCAAGGAAGGCGTTAGAGGAAGGGAGAGTGTAGTGGGCCTAGATGGTCGGGCCGAGAGGAGGGAGACGACAGCACTCACCGCCGGCAATGAAGACGATGATGCATCCACCACCGTGAGTCTGTCAAAGGTCCACCACACCGTGTCATACATCAACCTCACGACTGTGCCAACTCCTTTCTATTCCAGATGAAGAAGTGGATGGTGAAGATGCATGGCAAAGGGCTTTGGTTTGGATGGGTCTGACATCACCAAAGACCTCGAGCTCTGTGCAGAGGGTGAGGGGGAAAGGGTAGAGTAGGAGGGAACGCATGGAGGAGGTGGAGAGGTGAGGGGAGGAGTAATAGGGGCATAAGGAGGAGGGAGGGGAAGAGGAAGAGGATCAAAGAGGTTGAGGGAGAGGGCATTTTTGTCCTAAAATTTCATAGAACCAGCATGTGCACAGCATGTGATCGATTCTGGTTAACAGAAGTAACACTGTTACAGTGCATGGGGTGCATGTGTAACTGAATGCAAATCTTAGGGGGGGTTGTGTAGGGATATAACAATATGTGGGTGTGAGTGCAATAAGTCCCAAATACAGGGAAGGCGAGTGTAATTTGCTCTTTTTTTTATTTCTTATACCTATTTTGCCTTTTAAACCCCACATGCCCTTTATGAGTTACTACCTCATCATTATCATCATTGATGATGATGATCTATTTTATCATCATCAATATAATGAGCTGGTCAGTAACCAAAACACCTTTTCCCAACTGGCCACCAGGTCAGACTTAATAAGTATCTGACAATCTTCTTTTAGTTAAAAAGATCTATGTTATCAAGTACATACTTAAGTGACTATAAGCCATTTGAATGGGGAAACATTTCCCTTCAATCCCTCGTTTACCGTCCCCAAGTGGCCATATCTGGAGCATGTAGTGTATAAATTTTTTTTTATGATATCAAGTGCCACTATTTTAACTAAAAGAATGATGCTACAGATCTCTTCCTATTTTCTTTCCACGTAGTGCTACTCCACAAAATCACAACACACTAATGGACATGAAAGCATCTGAATTACCTACCCTCATATTGGGCCCACCTAAACTGATTACTGGATTAATCAGCTTAAACAGTTTTGTACATCCAAATTTCACAATTCACACTCCTTGCACCCTAGGTGAGCAAATATCATTTCTCTTCACTTTCTCAGTTGAAGATGTGATATGCCTCAAAAGTACCCCCAAACCTTGTAATAAAATTTCCAATCTAACTGTGGAATTTCTTAACCATCTACATTTTCTGATGTGGAAGTTTCAACCATCAATGCATTAAGAAATCAAGTTACCTGCGGATAAGCAATGATGTTTTTGGGAGTCACCAAGCAGGCTGCTTTGGAGAAAGACTCCTCAGCATACTGCCTAAGAAATGCAAAGCAGTTGCCATGTGTATGTGGTGATTCAAAGGCCTGGCCAAGAAGATGAGAAAAATAAAAAAGATTAAGACTCAGAATACCATATAGGGAATTTTTTGAGTTGATAATCATATGCAAACAACAAAGCAGCTAAATGAGCATGAATATTAAGCATAAAGTTCATAAAGCAGATATCCAAGAACAAGAAGCAAGGAAACCACAATGATAACTGTACAAAGATTTAACAACAGAATGCATACCTTATCAATATTCACAACTGGGGCATACTTATCGGTGTCTGTCTTTTCCTTATCAAGAAGAAAGTAAACTTTAGCATCCACTGAAGAAGTTTCATGCCATGATTTTACAGCAGTCTCCATAGTCTCAACAAGGAATGAGAACAAATCTTTCAAGCATTCTTCAGACCCATACTTCCCAGACTGTATGGAGGAGATCATTATAAATCCTCACATGAGAAATTTTTAAAATGATGCATGATTATATGGAAAAATGAATTCCTTAACTACCTTATATAAACATCAATAACAAGGAATCAAAAGTTAAAGGAAACAGATAAAATAAATATCTCAGAAACCAAGATACAGAAAGAAGGAAGGAGATATATTTCCAACATTCTTGGTTCATTTTTCAGGTGTTTTTCTGTTTCTGAGGATTGGAGTCCTTGTTGTTGATTCAGTTGAATTTGGATGAATAAATGTATTATCCAATTTTGAATGTTTTGATATCCTGCAGCTTATTGTCATATAAATTATTGGCAGCACCAAGGATGTCAAAATTGTAAATCCCATCTTGGTTCAAACATGGAAGATAGAAACATAAAAGGTAAAGTCTGAGATCATAACACAAGATAGAAGATCCTATAAGGGGGGACATTAAGTGAGTGTGTGAAGATCTTGGCTTTCTGGTTAAGGACTAGATGTAGCCCTGGGTTTATGAGATGAACTAGTATAAATTATTGTGTGTTCATCATCTTCTCTCTGTGTGCTCTTACTAACACTCATTGGGGACTTGATTTGAGATTTTGTCTTAAAGAAAATCTTATTAAAAAAATCCTTTTCAAGATATCTACTATGAAGATAAACCACTAGTCTGCCTGATCAAATGCTTGTCTAAATGCTGCTTTGCAAAAGGTTTTTTGTCTTGATTGTTTTTATTTGAAATAGTATTAAAGAGGAGAAAAACTTAATTCAATAATCCTTCTAGTGTTTTTCTGCTTTCTTCCTTTTCAATTATTTTACTCTTGATCATTCATTTTGGTTTCTATGTCAAGATTAGCATACACAAACAACCACTTGAAGAGACAAAGATACTACTAATGTTGATGTGAAACCTATAGAAGTTTAACCAACGTTTGTCATCATTCACTTTGATTTCATACTCATGAGGAAGTTTAAAATCAAAAGCTGTTAATTGTTGTTTCTTCCAACATCACCAGTTGGCCCCCTTTTATTGATAAACAAAGAATTTATTAGGAAAAAAAAAAGAAAGATACAAAAGTAGAGGTAGAGGATAAGATATCCTCAAGGGAAAAAGGACAACAAAGTAAGAACTTGAAGGGGAAAAGGCCAAAAAAGCAAAGATCATGAATATTGCAACAAAGCATATATTTAGAGTTTATAGTAACCTTGGATTGCTTGGTTATCAAGCTGGATTAGCCATAGCAGTTAACAGCACACAATATTGGGTAGCGTTTCGGCTTCTCACATGTCACGCCCACTACCACACCAGAAATCACTGCTATTTGCAGGTTTTGTGGCAGTGACTGTGAATAGTAACTAAAACCCATTTTTGTCCGCTATTTCTATGTTGTCATACCTGGTTTTAGGAGGATTATTTTATGATTTCTCTCTATTTTCATCTGTGTTGTAATGGTTCTTGAAACCCTTGTTTGAAACTCTTTCCCGCAGACACCCACAATCTTCTCTGTTTTGATTCAATCCCTCCAACCCACAGCTTACCAACATTGTTCAGGCCAAGCCCTGCAACCCATTGCTCTATTTTGCCCTTAATCTGTTCTGCAAGTCCTCAATACCATGACTCAGTTTTCACAACAGGTATTTCTTTCTCATAAAGGTCTTGCCTTTGTCCTCTGCTTGGTGGCGGTGTTGCTCAACCTTTTGTTTTTATTTATTTTCTTGTTTTTGTCTGTCTTTTTGTATCAAGTTTACTACTTTACTTTAAGCCATAAATGCTTTACTTATTTGATTCCTTGACTTTCACTATCAATGATTTGTGTATTTAGCATAAGACTAAGACTTTTAAATACTAATTATGAATATGTCTCAAATTCTGGATAATTTTAAAAAAAAATTGAGCATTTATTTTAGCACTTTTATAAGTGTAATCTAAAATATTTAATTTGTACTTAAAATCTTCATAATAGTGGCCCTACGCACTATCCCACCATGGCAGTTATAGGGTCGGCCATTCTGCACTGTTATGTGGGATTGATAACTATGAGGTTAGCCTACATAAGGATAGCTATGCACTGAATTTCATACTTTTGACTCAATTTAAGAATATACATCATTCATTTTTTTTTATCAGCAAAAATAGATATTTATATATATAAAAGAGAGTACCAGAGGTACTGTAATACATAAACTTATGTTTCTCCTTCCTTGTGTACTTGTCCCCCCTTTCTACTGTATTTCTCCCTCCTTTTTGTGTCTCTCCATGAATACCATATTCCCTTCTCTTTCTCCCTTACCCTTTCCTCATCATATCATAATTAATGCAAAAGAAAATCCAAAAAAGCACATACTTGTTGAGCAATCCTAGAAATAGAATGAGAATACATGTATACTAACCATTTCAGTTTTGAATGTATCTAAATGTTTGGCCATGTCAACATTGGATCTCATATTCTCCACTTCTTGAGCTCGCTTGCTATCTTTCACCAGTTGGTTTATCTTCTTTATCTTTTTTGATACTTCTTGACTTTGTGGGTTATACTGCAATGCTATCTGAAAGGAAGCTAAAGCCTACAAAGTACAAACAAATATTCACGCAAGCAGACACAGTAGGATAAAAATCCCAAAACATAACAGAGTAAATAGCTTCCAATCAAATCTAAGCAAAAGGCTATTATATACATACATCATCATATCGTTTCATAGCCTCCAATATGCTTCCCTTCCTGAAATATCCCTGGAAGTGTATTCAAGCAGCATTACTGAAAATTGTATTACAAGGGTTCAAACACTCAAATATTAATAGATAAACATTTACCTTTTCCCATTGGGGTTTTAATTTGATTGTCATCTCTGCATCATCTAGAGCTTTATTAAGCTTATCCAATTGCAGTAGTGCTGCAGCACGATTACTGACAAACAATGAACAAACAGAAACTACATCAAGACAAGATGATTATACATTGAGTGCAAGTAGCATATCTCACATGTGAAAGCATTGATCCAAACTACTTAATTTGCATAAAAAAGAACAAGTTAGTAACTTCTAAGTGACACACAATACATTTCTAGAATGACCTACCTTGGTAATTATTTCTAGCAATGTGTCATCCAACATTAGATAAGATCAGAAGCCCAATTGAAGTGTATGACATTGACAATTAACAAATACAGATATCAAACAAAAATTAAGCATAAAAATGGATACCATGAAATATTTAACCATTCAAAGATACCACCATATCCTGAGCGCTCTATCATGATAAGCATCTACAGAATTATTTTCTCAGTAGCCAATAGTCTGAATTCTGAATTACTGTCACTGTTTCAGTGTTCAAAACTTTAAATGCGGTAACAGAAACTATATATGCATGCCAGGATATTTTTGCAATGTGTTCTATTTACAAGCTTAGCCGCTTAGTTCATGCACTATCGCTAGTTATCAATTTATTTTTCCAACAACCAGTATTAGAGCTCGCTGGTATGCTCGGATGGGAGGCATGTGGACTTCCAGAAACAAAAATTTAAACTTTTACTTCCTTCCACTATCTCTTCAATTCAAAATTCAAACTTTTCTCTTCTCACTTGCTTTCTCTCCACCATATCAAAAAGACCATAAAGTTCAGTATATTCCAGTCTACTAATCTACACGGCTTCACACTTAGCAGAAACAAACTTGATAAAAAGGGAATCTTTTCTTCCTATTTAAGTGCTCCAGTTTAAGCCTCAAGCGTTACATCGATCTAACTCCAACCCAAACAACACACATGACAATGCCAAACTTTCACTAAAAAAAACTCCAGTTCTGAAACTCTGATCATAAGCTGGCAATAACTGAAAAACCCAACTAAATTGAAATAATAACGATAAGGAAAACAAAGAAGATTCCCTTTTGTGATTTAGTTTTCAGAACAAAGACACAAAACAAACAAGAGAGAAAACAGAAAAGCAGAATGCAGAAGCAAAATTTGAAACCCACCAACTGAAAGAAGTGAATAATGACACCCAAATGAAAAAAAGATGAAAATTTTGAAGAAAAAAGGGGTACCTATAGAGGGTAGGGTTAGAAGGGTCTAGCTTGATGGCTTGAGTGTAGAGTGCAGCAGCTTTGAGATACTTTCCTGACTTGAAAAACTCGTTGCCCTGATCCTTCAGAGACATCTCCGAACCTGAACCTTCTTTCGTCTCTGCCATCGATGATTCTTTTTCGTTCTAACCTTCAAATATCTGATTCTGCTTCCTAAATGATGTCTGTACTCTGTAGGGCTTACCACTAAGATGTTTGTTCCTTCCAAAACCTTTTGCTTCAGTTCTGGATGATTTTATTTCATAAAATATTTTAAAAAAAAGGTTAAATTAGTGTATCAACTACTATTTGACAAAAATTTTAAGCTAAAGATTTAATTTGACTTTAAATTTGTAAAGCACTAACACTTACCTTTAAATTTTAAGCTAAAGACTTAATATGCTTCAGGATAAAAAATATAATTTTATCTTTGAATTTTTAAGAAATACGATAAATTTATTTTATTGCTAATTTTTTTCCGCTAAGTCAGTAAGTTTACGTGATATCGTTAAACCTATTTTTTCATTAAAAAAATTGTTGTGTGATGCTAACGGGAGAACTAAAACGTCATATGAAACAAGACAAATTTTAGGATGGGAAAGTAGATCAACTTGCTCACTATGGGAAACAAATTAAGGGCCAGTCGATTAGTTCAAATTTAAATCAATGGTTAAATATTTTTAAAAGAAAATTATGACTTAAATATATTTTAATCTTTTAAATTTAGATAATTATTGTTTTAATCCTTCAAAATAGAATTTATTTTTATTAGTTACTCAAACTTTTAAAAAATTATTTTTAATCACTCTTTTCATGATTTACGACGATTTGTCACCATCAAAAATAGTTTTTAACTTAATTTCTTTAAAAATAATTTATGACATTTTAAAATAGACTAAATATGTAAAAATTATGACACTTCTACATTTGTTTTTTTATTATTTTCTTTTAAAACCAATAGAATATGTAAAAAGTGATAATCAAATCATTCGAGTCAAATATTTTAATGATTTAAGAACAATAAAAATTAATTTTCAAAAAAAAATAATAGTTAAAAATCGTTACAAATTGTGAAACCATCAACATATTGAATAATTTTTTTTCAAAAAAAATGAGGGGTTAACAAAAATAAATTATTTTTTAAGGGCAAAAAAAATTACCCAAATTTAGAGTACTAAAAGCATATTTAAGTTTTTTTTATTTTCTCTTTCTTATGATATATCCTTTTTTTTTTCTCTTCCTCATTTTTTCCTCTCCTTCTGCGCTCCTATGTCAAGGATCACAATGGCGACGCCACTATGGTAGTTCAAGGAGTCACGTTGTCCTTATGAAGGAGGTAGTGTATGCATGGTAGAAAGGGAAGATAGAAAGTCGAAAATAGAAGTTAAAAGAAAAGAGTGTGGCTGTCGAAAATCGCTTCTCATGGTGGCGAACGATGACGCTTACGTTGCTCTAAATAACCGTCACACCAGAATTACACCAGACAAGAGCATAGCAATTTCCGATGGGTCAAATCGGGTAAGGCACTTGTGGAATTAAACACGAGTGCCCTTTTTACAATGCATCAACTTCAAACCTTTGGTTCCATGTATCTCCACCTTTGAGAAATTTTACATGAACCCTTCCTAATTGATTCAATTTTCTTCCTTTATTGTTTGTTTATGTATTACATAAAGACTTAAAGAGAGATAAATTTGTTCGTTGTTGTTGGACACCAAAAGGTGGAGAAGATGAAGTGGGTAAGGGAGACGACGATCAATGATTCTCATAGATTAGTTCGTCAAGATTTTGGCGCCAAATCAATTCATCTCATTCTACACCTATGTGGTTATCTGTTTGTATACATGGCGTCACACTAGTCCATCCTTGTCAACTATCACTGCTTTCGTCACCATGATCGTCATTGTTGCGGCCACCATTATGACCATCCTTGCAGCCACTATCGTAATTGTTGTCACTACCCTGAATCGTTATTTTTGCCACCATCATGATCATCCTTGTAACCACTATCCTAATTATTGTCGTCACCCCATCATCAATCGCCACTACCTTCATTGTTATGATTGTCGTTGTCGTTATTGTTGTCATAGATGTCGATGGTGGTAACAGTGATAATGATGAAGGTGATGAAGGTAGTGACGGTGGTGATAAATTAACGATAATTGAAATATTTTAGGATTATGATTTGTTTGGTAATCTTTTATAAATTTAATGGTTATGTTATATATTAATTTGAATTTTTGAATATTTTTACATAATAAAGTGAGATAAGAAAAACACATGATTATTATTAATTGTTTTTATGTTTTTACGTAATAAAGTGTTACACTAATTATTAGATGTTGATTCTAATATAATCTAACGCTTATGATGTAACCACTAAAAAAAGCAGACGAGTCCTCCTCCTTGGTTTCACATTGAGCCTCTTGGTTCTGCGCACACACAGAAAATAAATAAGACTTTGCGACAGTTACCTCCTTTGCCCTGTGCTTGCAGAATATTAGGAAAGCAGCTATTAGCAATCGACAATTGCTACTTACAGGTGTATAACTAAATTAGCTTGGCATTTATATTATTAAAATAATTAATAATAAAAACATTGACGGATTTTAATTAATTCATCGTATACCACTTCAACATCCCTTTTCAAACATAACTCAATTTGTGAAATCGCAACATTAGATGATTTTTTATTCAAATTGATGAACAACCATCCTTTTCAGTGTATTTGTGTAATTCAAAGAGGGTTTTAGATTTAAGAGGCACATGTTTTGGGATCACGTATCTCAGTTTAGTCGTCATTGCAGCAAGTACAACAGTGGTTCATTCGTTAGAGGCTGCCACAGAGCCTTATTTATTTTCCATCTGTGCATAGGAGGCTTAACGGAAATCAAATATTTTATTGCATAACACAAAAAGTGAGATAAGAAAAATGAATATAATATTTTAGTCCTTATAAATTTGATTTAATTTGAAGTGAATTAATTTATAAATTAAATCTCATTTGTTTAGGATTTGCCCTAAGAATATAGGATTTGGGAAACACTAATTGGCCTAGTGCTAAGGGGTCTAGCTAATTTGCAAAATGTTATAGGTTCTAAGAGAAATAGTTTTATATTTGAAACACCTTTTAAAATGGATGAAACATTTTGTTATAATTATTTTAATTTTTTTATCATAATTGAATATGACATATGGATAAATAATCAATTAGTATAACTAAACTTACCAATTAAAATAATTAAAACTTAAATCAAATCAGTGAAATCACGTCTACTCAAATTCAACCAAATTTAAGTGAATTTCTAAATATACACGATTTCAATAAAAAATTTCAAAAATTAAATCAATTTCTATTTCTAAGCATTCTAAAAAAATATATAATTTTTTTTGTCAACCATAATAATTTTACTTGATTCATACATTATTATTATTATCGAGTAGAGAATACCTGTGGATTAATAATTATTTATTTATTTAATGGATTCCTAAATTAGTGACTCCAAACATCCCATAACATATTGTACTTTTCAGCTGGCAAAACATTTTGTGGAATCTTTACGATTTTTCATACCCTATATATAAGAAAGAGCATTAATTTTTATTCTTTTTTCCATCTTTTGCAATTATGGATAAACTTAACTGGTATTGGGAAATCATCTACACCATTAGATACTTTAAATATGAAAATTTTAATAATATATATACAAGAGAAGAAAGGAAATATATAATATAAATGAGATTATGATATAAAAATCAAACTTGACTTTTTGGGTCAACTCATAATATTACTTAATCCAGAATAAAAAAACTAATAGTTGAGATATTTTAAACTTAACTAATTAGAACATTTGGTCAAGTATCGAGCTTTTTTACAAACTTGAGATTACATTTTGGGAAGCTCACATTTTTACCTTAATGATTTTTCTTTAATTTTCCACACAATCCACTAATACAGTTTAGGTAGACATAAAAAATCAAAACTTATATTTGACAAAATAAATTAAAAAGTTAACTGAAAGTTAAAAAATTAATTAGTAGTTAAAAATTATTAAGTTAACTTATTAAATCATATATGAAAACTAGTTATTGAAATAACTTAAAACTATAAAATGATAAAATAAACATATTTATATAATATTTTATATAAATTTTAATTTTATTATATAAATATATTTTGAGATATTATAGTTTTAGTTTTTGAATTAATTTTAAATTCTTGTAATTTTTTAATTGTTAGACAAATTATTTTCATTACATTTTTAGTTTCAATTATTTTTTTTTCCATATTAGATATTCTACTATTAATCTTATATTGTATCTTAAATCATTTCAATTAAGTTTAAAATAAAGTAAAAAAAATACATTTAAATTGACATTACAATTTGATTATGTTAATTAGCATAATAGTTAAAAAAAGTGTCTAATATAAAATTATTAAAAAAAATCTAATATTATCATTATCAATTTATTGAAGTAAAATGTTAAAATAATAAATTAAATATTACAAATAGTACAATGAATAAAATAATAAAATCTTATTTTACTTAAAAATGGTAATAAATAAATTTAATAAATATTTTAAGGATAAATATGGAATAAAAAATAAAAAGCTAAAAGCTAACATTTTAAAACAATGTTATTTCAAGTATTGAATCAAAAAGATTAAAAGCTACACAAATAAGTTTATTAACCGAATAGTTAAACAAGTTTTTCAACTAGTAACTAATAAAAATAAAGTTAAAAACTAATTAAAATAACTTATCGGACATAATCAAAATCATATAACAATAAATACTTTTTTATTTCCCTTTCCATCATTAGTCTTTGCAATGCACATATTATTACATGTAATAATGTAATATTGATATATAGAATGCCATAAATATTTTTCTTAACATACTAATTTGTTGTCAATTCCATCCATACCAAATCTTTAGGTTTTTACAATATCTTGAATAAGATTACTTATAAAGAAAGTGCATGCATGGAAAAAAAATCATATATGTAATCAACATCATTATGTGAAAATTAATCCAAAACATATTTACATTATAATATATAAGCTATACCCTCCCCCCCCCCCCCCTCTCCCAACACACACAAACATATGATTGATATGAAGTAATCAATAAGTGTTTTCAAGTTAGGACTAGTTTTGCCTCACACCTTTTTGACCTAATTGTTCTAAATTCCTTTTCCATTTCTTTGTGCAACACCACCATGGCCAACAACTTTTATAACAATGCACAATTCTCTAAACTTTATAACAACCCAGACCCAAAAGGATGCAAGTTGTGCAACCAAGTTTTCACCAACACTCAGGCCCTTCTAACCCATGTTGAGTCTCACATGGCACAAGAAAAGGATGTAGTTAGAAGGCTTAATTCATCACCACCTCAACATGTCAATTCTCAAATACAATTGGGTTCACATCAATTCCCACCACCACCTACGATGGATGATATCAGGATTTTCCAATCACAATCACAACTTATGGGGATGCCTCAACCAATTAGTAGAAACCCATTTTTCAATTCTAACCAAATTGGTTCATCATCATCATCATCAATGCCAATCAGGAAAATGCAAGTTCTACCACATGCTTTTCCTTATGTTGGGAATATTAATGGTGATGGCTTTAAGGCATTTATCTCAAATTTGGAGAAACCCATCAAGAAGATTGATTTCATTGATTTGGTTAACGTGGATGATGACAACAACTCAGACGTGGAAGTAATGGATTTGGATCTAAAGCTCTAGAAGCTCAATTTACCTTTAAATCGTAAGGTTTTTAAAATTATGGTGTTAGGTTTTATTGATTCAAGTTTTTAAGTTATGGGTCATGATGTATTACAAATCTATTTCGTTTATTTTATTTTATTCATTGGAGTCAAGGGTATGTGATGCAGACAAAGAAGAAAAAGAAGGGGAAAGGGTGTAATGCTTGTTTTTGTTGTGTACTATGTTATTGAAAAACTTATTAAATTATCATAATTAATTTTGTTTAATGTTTCTTTTTTAATAAATAATAAGTCTTTATACAATCATGTTGAGATATTGTTATTTAAAATAAAATTTTATTAATTTTAGTTTTAAAAATTATTTTTTAATATGTAATTTGTTCATTACTTTGTCATATGTTTGACGATTCGGTGTTGGACAGTAAAAAGTAATTTTCTTATTTTATTTTTATAAACACGTCACGTTGTTATTTTTTTAATATGTGCTGTTAGCATGACCCACACCTAAAATAATAAAGTTACTTATCATAATGTTTTAATGAGACAAGTAACCAATTTTCTTTTTGAAAAAAGTAAGAACATGAATTTCATGCACTAGCCACTATTTAAGTTTTTTTTTATAACTATTATCAAGATAGAATCAACGTGAAGAAACCAAAGACATAACTATATATGACGCACGGGTTGCATGCTGAAGGAGAGACATCATGAAATCATCATGGTCAATGGTGAGTTCTACAGTTGTTGACACCTGGGAGCACGGTGAATAGGAGTAGGAAAGCAAGTCGAGAAAAAGAAGATTAGAGATTGATTAAGAATTAGGAACATTAGTCATTAAACTGTCTTTTCAAAAAATATTAAATTTTCAAAATAGTCCTTAAACTTTAATTGAAAAAAATATATTTTCTAACGTGGCAAAAATAATTACATGTCATTAAATGAATGGATGAGTTACCAACCTATGAAGTTTGTGCTTGTGTGCCTTTCCTCATCTTTTTGTTGCTCTTTGTTATCGTAATTTTCCATTTTCATCTTATTTATGGCAACCTGAGTTTTGGTGTGTCTTCTTAATTTCATGCTCGTTACTACTCATCATAATATTTTTTATGGGATCGATTAACTGATCGATCATTTTCTTTTTGAAAACAAGTCAGAATAAAAATTTCGTGCACTAATCACGTTTAAAGCTTTTTTTAACTCTTGGCAACATAGAATTAATGTGAAGAAACCAAAGATGTGGATGTGGCACACAAGTTGTGTGCTCAAGGAGAGGCATCATGAAACCATAACAATCAGTAGTAAGTGTTGCAATCATTGACACATGGGAGCACGACAAATAGGAGTGAAAAAATAGGTCTATCCCAAAACTTCAATCCCTTAAATTTGAAAGTATAATAATAATATTAATGATTTATGACGTGTTAGATTGTGAATGATGATGAAGACTATATAAAAAAAGATAATTATAATGATGAAAAAATTATTGGGAATGACAAAGTCCAACAATGACCTATGAGATTGAAATTAAGAGTGAAGTTGGTGAAATGACAAGATTATTAAATTTAATAGTTATTGGTATAATTATGATTAATTGTATTAGTGAAATGTTATTTTAAAGGATGAAGATTAGATGTAATATAAATTTATAGTCAATCATTATAAAAATTATTATATATTACTCTCTTCCTTCTCTTTGTATTGACTTTATTTGTTAATATGTCAACTGGTTTTTATTAATCTTTAAGTCAAGAAAACTTTTCATAAATACATCTAAAATTGAAATTTTTCATCTAAGTCTTTTCAACACAATCAAATCTTTTAAAATAAAACCTTGAACTATTAATGAACCTATTTTCCACAAGTCCTTGCATTTTCGTTCTGAGTTTAAAATAATTTTTAATTCTTAATTGTTTCATCCTAAACTTATATAAGAAATCTTTCTATTTTGTAAAAAGATTTGAAAGTTTGCAAAAACATAATTCTATCCCTTATTTTTGTTATTTCATATACTATTTTGTGGTGGTTAAATTTATTTTTAGCACGTGTGTGACTCCTATTTTGGACCAGACCGAATGACATAATCTGTCCAAATTAAAACCGAATTATACAAATCAAATGCAATGTAACTCCTATCTAAAAGTTGACAGAACCGGTCACACACCACACTAAATCAAAATCAAAGTATAGTTACCAACCAATCTTAGCCTCACCTCGCTTAATTAGTTCATATGACTTGGGCAATTTGTTCCCGAATTGGAGAATCTTGCTTTTGAATTGATCAGTTTAATAATGATTTGGTTAATCTTATCATATAGATTAGAACATTTTAGCTTAGGTCCATCAATCTTATCCTTTATTGGCCAATGTAATCATAAATTTATATCAGGACACCAAGCTGTAAGGCTGAGATTAATCTTCTTGCTAAGAATGACAAAAAACTGAAAAAGAGTTCCTTCTCCTTCCCCATATTTATAGGTCGATATTTTTCATTAAAAATATCCTTGAATACCTTTGAAAATAGCTTATGATAGTGCAAAATCAGTCCATTGATATCTTGTCATGTGTTAGATTTCATTTGGCTTTCACTATATCTCAGTATATGTTGATTATTTTTTCCTCTTGTAATGTCCTTATCAAAAACAATATGCCAAAAGACACTATATAACTAGTCCATGTCATACTACATTACCCCCCCTCCCAAGCTTACAAAAACACACAATGATTGATTCTCGGATTTAATCAATTTAAAAGTTAGAAAAAGACATAAGGCATAATGTTTATACTATCTTACAACTACAAGTAAATTATTATGTTACGTTATTCGTTTTTTTGTTCTTTTTTATTTATTTATTTTCTAAATTTTAATATAATATTAATTATTATCCCACCTTCGATTAATTCTTTAACAATTTATATAATTTAATATTAAATATCATATTAGGAAATTTTAAAAATATTTTATTTTATACAAATAGAAATATTAGTATATTATTTAATTTATACGCTCTCTTATAAAATGAACGTATGAAAATGGAGTAATTTATAAAATTATAACAGCATAATTATAAACTTAAGCAAAGTGAACAGACATAAATGTCAATAGCTAGTGATAATGTCTATAATTCTATTATCCACAAATGTTATTATTGAACCCATGCATTCATAATAATTTCCAAGTCAAGCGACAGAAAAAGAAAGTTCTGGTATACATACATTGCAATTTGAATGATTTCTTCATTATTAAATAAGGAAGTTAAGCAGCTCAATAATGAAGTGAGATTTTAAAAGTGGTACATAGATCTTGGAGGACGATCGACGACCATCCACCATAACATGCTCTAACTAAATTAATTCACTTTAATGATATAGTTAAGATCAATAAACTATTAGCATATCATTAATTATAATAGTTATTAACTTATTATTAATTATTTATATGTTAATTTATTGGTCTACTACATTTTAACTCAATGCAAGTTTTAATTCTTGCTAAATAATATAAAATTGTTAAAATATTAGCCAATGCAATTATAAGTAAATATTCACACAAACTGTGATCCACATAATCTAAAGACGCAAAAGTTGCAATAAAATTGTGCTCGCGATTTGATTTGTTTTTTTCTTCTTGTTTGTGTTTTCTGAGTGTGCGTGTTGTGTTTAGTGTCTGTGTAGTTTTTGTTGATGGTGAAGAAAGAGGAGGCATGGTGGCGCCGCCGCCATAGAAGAAACAACAACGGAGGATTTGCGGCTGAAGGTTGAACTGTCCATGAATTCAAGAGAGATATGGTTTAAGATTAACATGTCTGATTATGCGAAAATTCAGAAGGGAAAACAGTTTTAATATAAAATTTTGTGACTAAAAATACTTTTGAGCTTTTTCTTCATACAAACATGTACTAAATCTATAACAAGTTTCCAAACATATTATAATTAATTTTCATTAAATAAAAAATTATACTAAATTAAGTAACTTTTAAAATAAATAAAAAACAAAAATATTTGCCACTTCACCAAAAATCAATTTTTGCATTCGTCACTTATTAGTTAATAGGGCGTCAATTCAACTTCAACGGTACTCTGCAATGGAAAACTATAGAAAAAACTTTTTGAGGGCAGCAAGGTAATTTCAAGCAAATAATGTCGATTTCGAAAGACAAGTATGTGTCTGATAGCGTCACTATGTTGCCGTTTGTCAAATTTGTGTGAAATACCGGCTCTGCCCTCACTGTTTTTCCACAGTTCCGAAAATATTTCACCCGTTTTTTTTTTTTTTTTTTTTGTGATATTTGTGTGTGAAGAAGAAATTGAAGGTTGATGATCCCTTCTACGAGTTGGTATCGAAAGAAGAACAACGTTGGATCCTGTCCTTGATTTGTATTTGAAAGCCATTGAAGAAGTTCTTCTTCAAAACCCCATTTTCTAAGCTTTATTTGCAACTTACCCTTTTTCTCTCCTTTTTGGGCCCCTGAAGCATGTTTTTGAAGCAAAGCTTGCCTTTTTAAGTCACCAAAGTCTAACCCCATTTTGAAACTTTGCCTTTTCCTTTTTGGGTAGTGAGCTTAGCTTAGCCTCACTTTAGAGACTCATGTGTGATCCCTGAGAAAAGAAAACCCAGTTGCTGGTTTTGGTACTTTGCTTTCTCTCACAATGAACTCTTCCACAAGGTTGGATTCAGCTGTGTTTCAGCTCACACCAACTAGAACCAGGTAATAATAGTGTTTGTTACCCCATTCATCAATGTATTTTATATCATTTTATTTATTTACCATTTGTGCCATTTCTCACTACAAATAGAAAGCAAGAACTAAGGAATAAGTTTATTGATTTTGTGTTTTTTTAAGCAGTTGGGCTATTTGATAAAGTGATTTAAAATGGAGATGACTACGTGTTTTTAGAAGTAATGATAACTTGAGTTAGAGGACTATGATTCATTTGGTTGTCAAGTGATTTAGTTCAGTTTTACTCTGAAGTGTGTTGAAATGATTGGAGCCAACGTGATTTTTGTTTTTGCAACTGGAGTGTGTTATCTTCCAGTTATTTATAAATGTTGTAGCTGATGGGTGCTTTCATCGGTGGTTAATTTGATATGTGATCATTATTGAAGTTCTTTGGATGGTACAGTGCGGTTGCTGATGAGCTTCAGTACTAGAAGAACTCGAACTTAAGAAATGGGTTACTAACTACTGAGAGAGTGTATGCTATTTTTACTAGTGTTTTTTAGGTCACTAATTGATCTATGCAAAAGCTCATTAAAAACGATGGTTGTAGGTGTTCGCTGCCTGACTTGTTTGATTTGATTTTTTTACCCTCCTCTCTAAATCAGGTTTGACTTGGTTATAACTGTGAATGGAAAGAAGGAGAAAGTTGCCTCGGGTTTGCTCAACCCATTTCTATCCCACTTGAAGGCTGCTCAAGATCAAATAGCTAAGGGTGGTTATTCAATTGTTCTTGTGCCTGAGCATGGCAGTGACGCCTCATGGTTTACCAAGGGAACTGTTGAAAGGTTTGGCTTGTTAGTTATCATAATTTTTTTTTGTTAACTATTCCTATCAATGCAACTTGAAATTTGAATTGACACTGATCTTTCTTTTAAATATGCTTATTCAATGTTGTGATTGCTGTCATTTCTTCCAGTACTCAACATGGATCTAGTATGCCGTTTTGGAAGTACTGTTTTTGGTGTAATATGTTCTTCAAAATCCCTTTTATATTTCTTGTGTTCTTATCTTTCAAAAGAAGAGGGAAGTACTGGGGAAATGACAATGAAACTATGCCTTTGAAAGTTAAACACATAAATTAAATGACTTGTAACTCTAAGGTTGGAAACTTAAAGTGTGTCCTCTTACGAATGATTCTAGGTGACATTCAGTTTCATATAAATTAGCATGCAGAACTAATTTCCTCTGCTTCTGTAGGTTTGTTCGCTTTGTTAGCACTCCTGAGGTATTGGAACGTGTGTATACTATAGAATCCGAAATTGCACAAATTGAAGAGGCAATTGCAATTCAAGGAAATAATTCTATAGGGATTAGCATTGTAAGTAAATATCTAACAATTTTCAAATTCAATCTCAGCAATTAAAGGTCTGTTTAAAGTAACTTGTATACCTGCAGGTGGAAGAATACCAAATAAAACATGTGGAAAGCACTGACGGTAATTTTGAAAGAACAGGTACATCTATTGCAAATTATTATTGTGTAAAACTATCAACTAACTTGTATTCAACAAATTTGGATATATTTAAAGCTTTGCTGAAATTTATAATTGTTTGCAACTAAGAAGACTTGCTGCTTTGCTCAGGCAGGAAGACTCAGCAGAATACGAATGAGGAGAAAGCTATTGTTCTTTACAAGGTTAGAAGGTCTTGAATGCCCTAATCTTATATTAATTTATCATTTTCTAATGTCTGTGTGGATATGTACCAGTCTGATACACTGCCACCTGAAACAAATGGAAGCACCAAATCAGAAGGAAACTCAAAGTAAATTCTAAATCTCTTCAACTTTTTTCCTTCTTTTGTATGATCATCCAGTAGGAAATTTTAATTGACGGTTGTGTATGATTAATATAAAATGCAGCCCATGCCTGACCTGAATATCACACTAAATTTTTTATCTAATTTTATTGGGGCTTTGTAACATTTGCTAATACATGGATTGCAATTGGGAACAATTGATTCCTTAGTGACTAACTTTTACCCTTGTTTTTTTGCCCTATGATAAGGCTTGTTGTATTGCCATTTAAAGTAAACAAATTTCTTGTAGCTTATTGTGATAAATTGTATTGTAAAATTTACACCAGCAGGTCAACAAGATAATATGCTATCTTGAAATCTTCAGGTCTTGTCTTATCTTTATGGATACTATGATTGCCAACATTTTCTCTGGCAAACAATAATAGATTTCTCGTACTTGGGGTTGACCTTCCACCCTTTCCAACAAGGTTATCTACAATTCAACATAAGGACTCCTTATTGAATTTAGTGGATTAAAATTAGCACTATAACATATGATAAATGAAGTGACATTGACTGAATTTTTGTTATAAAAATTAGTTAAGCTAACATACAAACCTTATTGTGTAGTTCACATATGTAGAATCGGTGCTTTTTAAAGTGTTGTACTCGTTGAGCATCTGTTCATTGTGTAAAATTGGTTGTTAACATCTGTGTTGTATTGTATTCCCTTCTTTATGTATTGTTTTAGACTTCAGCTTTTGAAAGTCCTGGAGACACGTAAATCTATGCTGCAGAAAGAGCAAGGAATGGCATTTGCACGTGCTGTTGCTGCGGGTTTTGACATTGACTACATGATGCCTGCTTTGATGTCATTTGCTGAATGCTTTGAAGCATCACGCTTGATGTAAAAATAATTATCTTTCTTTACCAATTTTCACCTTAAATATACCGATTAGTGAGATGTTGGGTTCTTGGCCAATTGGTTGATAACATATATGTGATTTCTGGATGATATTGCTGATGTCATATTTCAGGGATGCATGTAGAAATTTTATTTCTCTTTGGAAAAGAAAGCATGAGAGTGGCCAATGGCTTGAAATTGAAACTGCTGAAGTGACGCCCAATCATGCTGACTTCTCTGCAATAAATGCATCAGGCATCATATTTTCCAATATGGTTACTACTTCCCATACTAAATTGGACTTAGAAAGTAATGGGAAAACTAATTCAGGTACCTGAAAACTCCAGCACATGTGGACTTGTATATTTGCGCACTGTTTGACTTAGTAGTGCATACCTTTATATTAACCTGGGGCTCGAGGTCATTCAAAGGATTATTATTTTCTTGAGTGGATTAAGGGGAGAAAATAGTTGGAGGAAGATTCATTGGGGATACATGAAAGAACAAGGGTGGTTTGGAATCAAGCCATACACAAGTCTTATTATAGTGGGTTTTAGGAGGTTTTAGGTTCTGTGAACAATGCCTGCAAATTTGGGTTTGAGGGTTTGTCAATTTCATAGGTTCTATGACTAATGGAAGAAAGAATTAACTGGGGTTTTGTTGAATATAATTTTTTTATTCTGGTTACCAAGAATACTAGATCTGAGCCCGGTGTCTATTTTTTCTCTCCCTTAAAAATGTACTAACATTGTTGTTTACACATTTATAGATGTGTTTCCAACGGACAGACAACCAACTGCAGGTTACAAAGATGATGTTCAAGGTCATTTTCCAAATAATGGGTTTTCCTCCTGGTCTGTTCATTCTTCCCCAGGTGCTTTACCAATGTTTCAGCCATATCCAGTTCAAGGGATACCCTACTATCAGACTTATCCAGCAAACAGCCCATTTATGCAGCCAGTTTGTTCAACACCAATGGGACATAGAAGGCATTCCATGGATAATGGACAGCTTATAGAATCCGAAACTCGGGATGAAATGGATATGAAGAGGGAGCGTTCACTGACTGGAGAACGATGGAAGAAGGCTGGCCGATCAGGCAGACAGAAATCTGGAATGGTGGTCATTAGGAACATCAATTACATAACAAAGACAGAACGATCTTCGGGCAGTGGATCATGTTCAGATTATTCCTCTGAAAGTGATGGAGATAAAGATGCTCATGAGTCAGTTAAGACCTCAAAAAGAAGAGGGACCAGTGACAAATCTTTTAAAATGTTGAATTCATCTGATAAGGAAGTAACAGACTCTGGGAAAGATGCTGATGGAGGACAGTGGCTAGCATTCCAAAATTGTTTACTGAGAGGAGTAGATGAAGATAGACATGCCATTGACCAAGTTCAGTTTGATCAAGTGAGAAGAAAAAAACATGTTGCAGTTGATGATCCTATAGATTTTACGGAGCGGAATATGCATGAAGCTCGAGGAGGTGGAACCATAGATATGCTTAGCATTAGCAATGGATTGACCCGCATGCCTAGGTCATCCAATGATGTCTTGTTATCTAGGTCAGGACAGTCTGTTAATGGTAATTTACATTCTTCCTCAGATGTGGCATCTGTCAATGGACAAGGTTATTCAAGCAATAAATTGGAAAGGAAGTTGTTTCACGATACGAATGATGACTCCTATATAGTCAGAGTCAAAGATTCAGGAAATTTTGAGAGAAATGCTATTGACATGGACTCCGAGTTCCCAAAGGTGTACAGGAAGGAAGAAAATACTTCCAATTATCAGCCAGATGAATTGAGTTTGATGCCTGAACGAGGAGCAGAAAAGGGGTCAATGGGTTATGACCCTGCCTTAGACTATGAATTGCAGGCTCAGTCTGGAAGCGGTGCTTTGCAAGATAAAAAAAACAAAGGTTCATTATTAGCTCACACGAAACTGAGATCTAAGATGTTGGATAAAGATCTGAAATCAAAACCTACTCCAAATAATTCTGATGTAAAAAAGACTGTTGGGCCAATAAGGAGAGGAAAGACTAATAAACCAAGTCCATTGGATGAAGCAAGAGCACGCGCTGAAAGACTACGGAACAACAAAGCTGATCCCCAAAAGCTGAAGAAAGAGAAGGTAATCTATATTCCCCTACCTACTAATCCTCCTTTCCCATTTCATATTTGTATTGCCTATGCATAACATAAATTTGAAATAAACTTAACATTATATTTAGTATGTTTAACATTTAGATAAATAAGAGATTCATGTTTCAAGGTCATTCATATGTTTCTCAAATCTATTTATCTTCTCTTTTGTTTATAATGATTAGGAAGAGGAAGAGATAAAACGCCTCGACGCTTTAAAAATGGAGAGGCAAAAGAGAATTGCTGCCAGGAGTAATTCAATTGCCACCAAGTCATCCACGCCACCACAGCAAACCAAGAAACAGATTCCAAGGAAATTTTCACCTAGCTCTTATATAGGATCCAAGTTTAGTGATTCAGAGCCGGGTTCATCCTCACCCTTCCCAAGATTTCCCATCAGAATTGCTTCTGCTGGATCCAGCGAGTCTTCAAAAGCCCCAAAAACCAGCAGATTGAGTACTGGAAGCCAGTTAGCTACAAACAAATTAAGCCGATCAGTGCCTTCTCTGCCCGAATCTAAGCTAGAGAAGGGTGATGGTACAACTGATACTAAGGCATCGATGACAAGACTTAGAAGATTGTCAGAACCTAAAATGAGTACCATTCGTCATACTTCCTCTGTCTCTGTTAAACCACGAGGTGCTAGGACAACTTCAGTGACTAAAGCAGCTAATGAGACTGAGATCAAAAAGATTTCTGCTATTGTGAATCATGATAAAAGCAAGACTGCAACCCTTCCCGAACTAAAAATTAAAACACCTAAAGCTAATAACATCGTCCAAAATAAATCATCAATTAAAGAGAGGACACAGAAGCTGAATGTTAACAAATCTTCTATGAATTCAGAAGGTGCCGTGCTGAAGAGAAATGAATTTGGAATTTCATCCATTGATGATGAAGATGATAATCCTATAATTGAAAAGAATGTTGTAATGCTTGAGCGTGAAAAAACTTGTGGCCCCAATATTAGCAATGACAAGTCAAAAGAAAAAACAGGGATGCCAAAGAGACAGTATGACAATGATAAAGTGATGGAGAAACCTGAGACAGTGTCAAGTTATGTTGCTGTTCGTGCCCCAGTTTCAGTAGATATGGAAACCTTGGAGAACAAATCACATGTGCTACCCTTATTGTCCAAGGTGTGTTTTCATAAATTTATTTATTGTTAACTGTCTTGATAGTTTATACTCTTGTAATCAGTATGCATAAAAGAAAAATATGTTAAAATGATCATGAACTATTCGTGAATGTTCTGTCTGTCTGAAAGCATATGATCTTTTAAACAAATAACAGTAATTATGAAATACTGAACAAATTACAGTAACATGTTTTTGTGTGAGGCTTGAAACTGCAGCTAATATGTTTCCTCTAATTTATTCTTGGCGAAGCACAAGCTTGTACTGCCAACTTTACATCCTTTTTTTTAAAAAAATTGTGGGACATTATAACATAAAATCAAAAGCAGGTACACATTTTTAAAATTTTGGTTTTCCTCGAACTCTTGTAGTATTCAGATATTTTGTTGGGAAGAGAAGTCTATGTTCAATATTAGGATAAATTTGCTGATATTTGATTTTTAATGTCAGGAATGATATGTTATTTTGTGGTGTAGTTTATCTTGAATTCTCCATACATGAGAAAAGTTCTTATACATCAGTTAATTTTGAATATATTTTCTTCCAAAATCAGGTTAAAACAAATGATACAGATAAAGGGCATTCAAAATCATCTAGCATTCATATTACTGATGAAGCATATCATGCCCCACATGCTCGAGTTTCTTCTTTGGAAGATTGTTGCACACGAAACTCTGAGCATGGTAAAGTACCTACCACAAGCTTGGACAGTGCATCACTTGGTATGGAGACTTTTAGATCACGTGTGTCTGATTCCAGAAACTCAACACTTGAGAAGATTCCTGAAGTGATTGAGAAGCCTCAGGTAAAGGAATCATCGAAAGGGTTGAGACGGCTGTTAAAATTTGGAAGAAAGAATCACAACTCGCCTACTGCTGGACGTGACATGGAATCGGATAATACCAGTATTGATGGTTCCGAAGCAAATGAGATTGGAACTAATGGTTCCTCGAATGAAGGTAGCATGATCCTAATGGCAACCAGCATATTACCATAGTATATATTAGGAATTACATTTTTAGAGCACTTTTTGATATATGGTAGTACACTTTCACTTCAAACAGTTCTATTCTACAAATCACATTGTTGATACCATGATCCTTACAACACTCAAAACCTTGTGTTCCGACCAATTAGTTTAAACTATAAATCTAAAAATATCAAATACAATTTTGATGTGTCTTTTAAGGACTAAATTGTGGACTCCAAACCCCTTAGTTCAAAGCTGCCAGTACCTAAATGAGTTCATGAATCTCCCTCCCCCAATACTCAACACTGACATACACTCTCCTTTCCCTTCTCATTTTTAGTTATTTAATTTGAAGGCCATAAAAAAGTTAAATATATAACCATTTTGGTAACATCAAGCTATACCTGTGAAGATTCAAGATTATGACATACAACATAGCATCTCATAAAATCAAATTTTTGAATGATTAATGTATTCTCTGGCATATGCATTTACCTGAACTGCATTGCATGTTGGTTAAACCAACATCATTCCAGTTGCTGTCATGGATTGCCATATTGATCTGGTATTGACTTCACTTAAACCAACATTCAGAAATGGTTTGCTTTCTCAATACTAAAAATTGCAAGTTACTTGAGAAAGTATAATGAACATAAATAACCATACTAAGTGAAAATCCAAGGTGCATTTGGCTTGTTTTCTGTTTTCATTCAGTGGATATATTTTTCACTAATAATTACAAAATGAGACATTGTTTTCATTTTGTTTTCCATTTTCAAGAATTTGCATAGGGAACAGTGCAACATCATTTATTTATTTCATCACTTCCGTTGTTCTTGACAACACTGAAACAAAGTGAAAATAAACATAACACATCCCGAATAACTGTTCCTTTTTCTTTTTTCTATTTTTTTTTAAAAAGATGTTATCATCTAGATATAGTACTGAAGTTATAGCTTTTGCTTTGTCTTTTCATATATTCATCCTTGCTCCTTTTAATAAATGTCTTGTGAATATTATTGTCATGTGACAAATTGATAGAAGGTCACACCATATTGTGTTTTATCTGTAACATATGATTGATATACTCAAGCTGGCCATCATATTGGGATTTTGCTGTGTTTTCTTAGTTCATACTCTGAAGAATTTGATCTCTCGAGATGATACTCCCACAGCCAGTGCAACTCCTCCAAAGTGTAAGCACTTGCTCAATTTATTCAAGTGAACCTGAATAAACTCTTGCTTTATCTTATCATCTAGATTCCTGTTAATATTCTGAATATGGAACATGTTTAACACATCATTCTTTTGCAGCTTCTCGCTCTTTCTCCTTGTTATCGCCATTCCGAAAAGCAACAAAGGAAAAAAGATAATGATGGCTTGACAGAATATATGCTGCTGCTTGAGGTTGACACAGTGACCATTTACTTGATTCTTTTAATTTTATTTTTCCTTTTTGGGGACCTCAATGGTCCTGTGTGTCTAGTACTCTAGCTGAAAATATTTTGCTTTTGGAATCCAGCTATTAACAAAAGCAATTTTAGGCCCTTTTTTGACAGCCCTTTTGAGCTTACCTTCTCAAATTTATTGGAAATCTAGATGGGGAGATTGATTCTGAATCCTTAAGGAATTGGTTGGTTCAGCATCTGGTAATGTAAATTATGCCACTATGTTTTGACATTAGGAAAATCAATTATCGTACTTTTCAATGAAAAAGAAAAACAAACATTTCAATGTATAGTTTTGGTTGGCATCTACTTGGATACGCATTCGATTATGTTTAATTGTTCAAAACTGATTTTATCCAGCTTTAATGGACCTTAACCCTTCTGCAATCTTGATGATTGCCACAATTTATGTGATCCTAAGGAATCATGAAACATTAGACTATAGGTGATATTTGTTTCTAAGTTCTGTAATTACATTTTTAAGAACAATATCATTACTCATTAGGATTGGGTTGTTAAGACAGGGTTGTTTTTCATTTTATTGTCTATCAGTTGCAAATCATCAAATCTGTTTTTCAATCTTAGTCACATCATCATTTAATAGTGACAAAAATTAAAATGGAATAAAAAGTTTATAAGAATCAACATGAGAAATTTATTTAAAAGTAAAAAAAATGAGAATTACCCTATATCGGCAGTTGTAAGTTGTCGCGAAGACAAAATTTTAAGGTGGTTATGACGTGGTTTGTTTGAACCGTTGCAGTGCATGGCCTAAAATAATTTCACATCTTGTTTTAATTTTTATTGATTGAGTTAAATTCCTTTATAATTTTAAAAGTCCTTTTGAAGAGTTTTTATTAATAAATGCTCCGTTGTTTTTAATCAGAGTTTGATGAATATACGTTGTTATAGTAAAAAAAATTATATTGTTAATCAAAAGTTATCGTTGGTATAATTTTTAAGAATTTTTAAGTTAATTATTGTAAACTCAAATAAGTTTATTATAATATCATAACCTATAATTAAATGATAATTTTAAATTATTTTAAATGAATAGCTTATTTCTAAAATGGAAAACTCTTGGGAACATGACAATTTGTTTGTATACATGGAGTGTCACATAATGAAATCAAATGACACAAAGGTGATTTCATTAATATTAATTGGACAGAGTTAACGGTTGAATGTATTTATTGTACTTTTTTCTATTTTTAAAATTAAATTTTATTTTTTCATCTTTTGAGGGATCTAACTATTAGTTATCGGTACAAATTTGAGTTTTTTCCGAAAGTAATTATGAATTAGGCATAATAATTAAATTTAAACTTATAAATATTTAGCTAATCCTGACTCAAACTTTAGATGAAAAAAAACTTGTTTTAACTAGAGTTGAGGTCAAGCTTTCTTCATTATGTAGAATGGAGTCGAGTTCAATAATAAAGACTGAGGATGTGAAACCTTGCCCTCAAATTTGTTTTGCAACACACGTAATGACTAAATAATAAAAGTAAACTTATACAAATAAATAAAAATGTAATTTAATACTTGAAAAAATTATTTTTGTATGTGTTATTATTAATTTTATATATTATTTAAATTAAAACATAATCAATAACTTAATATATAATTCATTTAAAATTATATAAAAGTAAATTGTTTTTATAAATAAAAAAGAGGGTAGGTTGCCCACAGGTTTCCCCAACTTTGACAAAGATGAGGCTTAATTTTAATTTTAGGATAAATATGTTTTTGATTTTTATATTTTTGGTCAAACTTGATTTTAGTTTTTTTACATTTAAATTAATGAAATCAGTCGATCCCTTGAATATATGATTTTGTTGTATATTTTTAAAAGTTAGAGGGTTGATTTCATTGATATAAAAGTAAAAGGTCTAAAATTAAGTTTGAGTAAATTCAAGAGAAAAACACATTTTACTCTTTAATTTTTTTTATACTCATCTTAAACAATCTTAAGGATGCATGGAATTAAATTTCATTTCTTGATCACTCAATTAAACAATGACATGTCATATGTTAGATGCATAATATCATAGTAATGATTTTTTCATGATAAAGGTAAAACAAGAAATAATTACTGTGATATCTTGTTTTTCGTTTCAGTAGGGCAATTCATAGTAAAGTCACTTTTTAAAATATGCTATGTGTTCTCTTTTTGAATTAAGATGTTCAAATTTAAAATCCCTTTCACCTCTAACTCACTTTCAAGCAAAACCAATTTCAAAAAATCAAGTTTACAAATGCTCCTCTTAACACTAAATTTAATTGCAGAATCTTGTTCATGGTGTATACCAAAACCATGAATTACCTGGTATCCTTACTCACTAAACACCAAATCGTACTCAGTGTTTATCTCTCTCTCTCTCTCTCTCTCTATATATATATATATATATATATATAAAGTCAAATAAAAGTAATCACGTAAGTTAAATCACATCACACTCAACTTTTCTTAGTTCTCACCAACTCCTTTCAGAAACACACAAGAAAAAAAAAATGAACACTTATTTCAAGGACTCATTGGCGATTGAAGAGGGCCCAGAGTTTCAAGCGATTTGTTTATGGAAGGCAGGCCAAAGTCCATCTGTAGTGTATGGTAGATTTTATGCAAACACTATTTAGCGTTGATATTGACATGTACAATGTGACAGTGACCTCTACAATGTTGAGGTTAAAGATATCCACCAAAAAATAATTGATTCTTGTATGTTATCCAAAGATAATATATTTCCACAATCTTGCTCTAAATCTTCTATAATTCACAATAAATTTACAATGATATACATGAATTGCCTACAAAGGTTGATAACTAACGTCTAATGAACCCTCGACCTCAAACAAGTATTGTATTTTATAACATGTTTGCAACGTTATTCATCTCAAGTCACACAAGTTACTTATCATGTGTTGAAGATAAATTGGCTCTGGAGATTTAAGATACCACTGTTAATTGTTAATTGAGTTCTTAGTTAAACAAAACATGGTATTCAAATTAATCAACAACCGATTTTGGTTCCCAGCTAAATGAACTAATGTTCTTCGTTCACTTGTAGACAATACATGGTAAAGCCACTTAAAATATGCAAAATTCCCTTTCGATTTATGATGTCCAAATTCAATACCACTTTCACTTCAAAGTCACTTTTAACCAAAACAAATTTCAAAATCAAGTATATAAATGCTCCTCTTAACACTAGCAGAATCTAGTTCAAGATGTATACCACAACCATGACTAGCATTGTGTCAATTAAATAAGATTAATAAAGGAAGTCATAAATTAGAAACAAGCTTAATTTCAAAAGACGAAAAAAAAGAGAATAAATCCAAACACAAGAACATCTTAACGAGGAAGATTAAAAAGCAGTCCCTGCTCACATATTTGCATTTTGTAGCTTAAGATTTTAATAACATCTCAAAAACCAAAATATTGAAACATTTGCAAGCAAAAGCCAATGCGGACACCTGATATTGTAACAATGATATTGGGAGAACTGGCGATAATTCACTAACACAAATGATTTAAAAATAAACATTTCTAGGATGTCCCTCATTGATACATAAAAACTCATAGCAACCAAAAAGTACTAACTGAATGAAATTCATAACAAAATTTGAAAATTGCACATGATATAATGCCTATGATGCACTTTTCTTCAGCTTAGCAAGCTCTTGCCTAACAACAGCTGCCCTCTGCACAAATTAAACATTTTGTATATTAGACTTCTTCTGAAATTAAAATGATAGTATAACAAAAAAGAACAGACCCCTTTCTGTGAGAAGGGTAACACACTAACACTAGTACACAACTAAATAAAAAATTTTGAAAAAGAAAAAGTATAAACATGTACAATGAAACCAACCTTGATCTTGGCCAACATTATCTTGAACCTATCAAAGTCATTAAGGGATGCCCTCCTCTTCTGCACAATCAGTTTTCTGCCCCAAGAACTCTTCTCCCATCTGTTCTTAACATCTGTTCAATGAGAAAACAAACTGATGAACAAAAAGAAATGCTTCCAATAAAATAACAATTTCTCCGTGAAAACTTGTACCAACCAGCAGCCTCCATGGCTTGAATGAGATCCTTCTTCTTGGGGATCCTCTTAATATCGATCTTGATGTCAGTGAGTGATAGCCTCTTGAAGTTCACTTGGGACCTCACCATGTCAGGAGCATCAACAAGAGCCTGTCAACAAATGGTAGAAAAATTATGCTACATGGTTTTGACATCAAATACCCAAAAGCTGTAAAAAGCACATCCAACTTATCAATAATGTGGACACCTCTAATATTCAATGGAATTTGACGTTACCACAGCTCAAAATTTCATTTAGTGAGTTGATGCTACATAAGCAAAGTATACAAAGCCTAATGACCCAATTAAAATACAACTCAGAAAAACCAATAGCTTCAAAACAGAGAAATATAAAACAGCAAAAAAAAAACTAAAAGCATCCACTAAAATTAGCTGCAAGGTTGACCTCTCAAACTCCAACGAAATTTGATATTATCACATTCCAATTTAACACCAAGACCCATTGCTATATTATCACATAAAGTATACAAAGCCTTATGACCCAATTTAAACACTTCTAATCAATAGCTTCAAAAAAGAGACATAAAACGGAATAAAAAAACCTAAAACCATCCATCAAACATCAGCGAGGTGGATAACTCTAACTCTTTAAATGGAATTTGATATTATCACACAACAAATTGATACCAATACCTAAAACAACTAAGCAGAACCAATTGATGTTCACACAAACACACACAGTACAACCTTATGACCCAATTAAAAAACAACTAAGCAGAACTAACAGCTTCAAAAAACCAAAAACATAAAACAACGGATTAGTACAATTCTTCTAGCACCAAAAGCCAAGACGACAATTTACCAACACCCAGATGAAAAAAATATACTTTTTTGCTCCAACCTCGAGAAACCAAAACAAACAAAAAAGCACCCACCCAATGAACCTAATCAAACGAAAAAAAAATACCAAAATCAGAGAAAGAAAAGAAAAAGGGCATACCCTATTCTGGTCAATGACATCGACAATAACCACGAGCCTCCCATACTCTTTGCCATAGTTGATCTGAGCAACCCTTCCAATCTCAACGTACCTCTTGAAAGGCTGCAACACAGATCAAAGACGGAAAAAAAAAAATTTTTTTATCAGAAGAAGAAAATCCAGATGCAGAAACACGCAAGGGTTGAGAAAGTGAGGGAACTCACCATTTTCGGGTTATGGAGTCTCTGTAACGACTGCTGAAGAGGTGAAAGGAAGAAAAAAAGGTTAGGAGTTAGGGTTTTTGTCGACGCTGCAATTATAAAGGAGTGTGTTGAGTTGAGGAACACACGCATGGGCCAAAACACAACAGGGTCATATGTTTGTGTCTGAAAAAGATGTTGGGTTTAGGAAAAACGGGTTGTGACGAAAGCCCGGCAGGCCCAAACCTCACTGAATTTATAAATTTAATTTTGAATTTTATTTTAACAAAATATTAAAAACACACTCTCAGATAGGCTTTTTTGACTATGAACTTTTTATTATTTTAAAATTATTTGAGTCCCACCTTAAATATGATGTTATTTATTTTTTTCAAATATTTTTATTAGATTTTATAACTAATTTTTTAACTCTAAAGGTTTTTCTTTTCAGATATAATCTCAAATCCTTATCTTTGATATTAACTATTTTTAATTTTGAAGAAAGCTTGGAAATTTAATACTTGAGAGAGGAGAGAGAAATGATATTTTCTTAGAAAAAATAAATATTAAATTACTAGGTTTTCCAAATTTTCTATCACATTCATCAAGTTCATGGAGTGTTCACGTCAAGTTGCATCTCTAACATCTCTAACATAGTTTTGATTCATAATCAACTCCAAACAAGCATTATTTCATGTTATAAAATTTTTGGCAGCACATACTAACATCATAACATCATGCATACACACAATATATGAATCAACAACATATTTCACGACACTTAAACAACATGGCACAGCAACATATAATATAAACTCAAGCACCAAATCATAAAAATATGGAGTGAGAGGACCTTGGGGGCAAAGATCCATCTAAACCCCTCCATGCAGAATTTGCTCTTTGCTCGTTTTATTTTAGTGTAATTTTTCCTTGAAGCCTTGTTGCGAAACAAACAAAAAAATAAGCTACTTAAAATGTTAAGAGCTTTCATTATAAATTTTTTGGTCCAATTTTATCTGTCAATATTAATTATTAGTTTGTTAAATTTTATTAATAAGAAGGATTTAAATCCAGCTCTTGTTAGATCTAAACTATCCAATATAATAAATCTAGAGATTTAAAATACTCATTGTTTTTTATGATAACAAAAATATAAATTATCAATAGAATAGTGATTTACTTTAATATAAACACAATTTGTAATATATTTCTATCCCTTATTTTTTACAAGTGATCATAAAACTTATTTTTATTAACAATTATATTCAACATCCAATTTACTATTATAAATAAATGTGCAAACATTTATGAAGATTAGTAAGTGTTAATATACTTAAGTCTTTTCTCCTTTCAACCACTAAATCAATTATATAACTCATTCTGAAAGAAAATTATAGTTCTCTTGTTTTCCGATTAATACTTAATTTTACTTAATTATTTTTTAACAATAATAAATTGAGACTTTTTTGAAACATTGCTAACAAATTTAAAATAAAAATAAACAATATATCCAAGTTATTTATTTAATAAAAATGAAAAATTAAATATTAGTATTTTCATGTGTCCAATTTTTTTTACAAATCACATGACCAATATTTTGCAATGGAAAACAAATATTTTATTAAATTTTCAAATTGTATTTTTAATAATTTAAATTTGGGTTTATTATTATAAAAATAGAAAATATAATTTTATGAGTAATTCATCACTGAAGTAAAATGAAGTTTTAAATAATTTTAAAAACATTGATAAAAAATAATTTAAAAAATATAGTTTGATAAGATTTACATTCTTTAAAGTTGTACATATTTCCTATCAAGAAGTAAAAGGAAAATTAATGAAATTTTATGAGGATATAAAAAATAAAAAAATAAATCATGAATATATTTAATAATGTTCTTTAAAAGATTTTATGCATGAGAATAAAATCTAGTATACTGGTATTCCTGAATTATAATTTTTTAATAAAAAATATGCATCTTTTTTTTATAATTAAGGAACCAAGGAAGAACGAGAAAGAAAAGCGAGAGTAACTTCGAATCTGATTTTCATCCCTTAACACCAACGCCAACGCCAATTCCATTTAGATCACAGTCCCTTCGATTCCTGCTGCAACATACTTTGTATGCACATCATCTCTTCTCTATTTTGTCTCTTTCTGTTCATGGACCAATGCATGTTCGTTTGTTTCTAGAGAAAAATGGAATATAAATTTTGATTCTTTTGGAAAATTAGCAAATGGGTATTCTAAATTCTTCTTTTTCCTGAACTCAGTTTCAGTTTCTGGGTTAGTCCCTTGCTATTTTCTACACCAAGGGAAAGCTAATTAGCTGGAACAAGATCTGTTATTTATTTGTTTATTTATTTTATTCCATGTCATGGTTCTGTGAAGTTGTCATTTTTTTTAATTAAGCATCTCAAAGGGCGTCTCATCCAGAAATCCTAGGATCCAAACTTTTGTTCATTGAAATTTCCCAATCTCAGCTTGTATCGTAATATGTGTGTTAGGAAAGCAAATTGTGATGATCTTATAGGATTTAGAACTACTAGCTGTAAACAAAGTTTAAGCTTTTGATGTGTTATAAGTGCAATCAAGTTTAAATTCGCTTCTTTAGAACTACTTTTCCTAGGGTGATTTTTTTATTTGGATATTTGTCACAGTTAGAGCATGTTTGGGAGTTGGGACAGCTTATTTTTTGAGATTTCAGATTTTTTTTAAGTAAAAAAGCTGTTTAAAGAATATTTTATTTTCTATTTATTTTTTAAGAAATTCCCATTTTTCTATTTTACGAACTATCAAGATATAGGCGAAAATCTATCCGTACATTGTCCAGTTAATTTTATTTTTTCTTCACTTCTCTACTTTAGAAATTGTTCATTACAAGGATACATTATTATGTATCAGCTAAATCAATGACTATTTTCCACCTATGAGTTTGTATGCTTCCCATGGAAGTTCTGAATATTTCTTCCTAACTTCACATTCTTATATTTGTCTACTTGTTGGAGTAAGAAAAATGATATTTGTATACTTCAGTGACTTATATGTAGCTTTGACTTCTGAGAAGCTGATGCTAATGTATTTGTTTGGTCTTGGTCTTGCCATGTGCAGCAAAGCCCTAAAATGGAGGGGACTGTCTTCACTCCTGCACTGCAAGAAATTGAGCATGTAAAGTCTGATCAAGGAGAAATTCTGAGCAAGCCTTTCTTGGATGCGTGCAAACACATATTGCCTGTAATAGGTGCATCTTGTTCCTTACCTTGTTATTGGCACAAAAATAATAAAAGAAAAGAACACATTGATGTTATTTTGGATTATGGACATTTTCCAAAGCGTTTCCTCCATTTATTGTCTTTTTTTAATGGTTAGGGGCAATCCAGTTATCATTTTTTTTATATTATCTGTGGCATGTTAAATACTATTATATTTGCTAAGTTTTAATGAATTATCCTCTCTTTGAGCCAGGCAAGATGCATAAAGTGAGTTTTTCCATAATATACTTTTGTTGATCCTGTCCACTCAGCATTCATACCGAGATATTTTTTTCATCACAAAAATGTGGAAAATGTTTTGTTTGCTTTTAATTTATCTTTCTGGGTCACTTAGGCATCTATATCTTCATTTATAAAGACAGAATTCACGAAAAAGATAGCAGATATACAAAACAGGATGACAAGGAATCTTTCTAGATCCATGATTATTAATGTGAAGTTATTTTTATTTACAAGTCTAACTCTACAACTGCAACATGTCAAACACAATAGATTGTGAACCTATGCACCCAAGTTTAGTGCTTGCTCAAGCATTAAATGAATATTTGTGCCATGGTTAAAAAGAGCTAACACTTTTCATATGGCAGATAAGTTTGGAGCTGCTATGGCCCTTGTTAAATCTGACATAGGTGGTAACATATCGGTATGTTTTTGTCAATTGCTCAATCTGACTCGTATGTAACCATATGCTTTATCAGATACTTTCTTGCAGCTTTGGTAACATGGTATAGCTATACATTAGTTTTTGGTTGTGATTCATCTTGTTTTAATTCGTGGGTTTCTATCTGACTTGCATAGAAAGTTTTTCATTTTAACTTGTTTAACAATTATAAGTGTGTACATTATCTAAATCTTAATAATATCGGGATCATATGTTATTTGTTCTAACTATATACTATATTGATTTTCTTGGCAGAGATTGGAAACTATGTATTCTTCCAATCCAACCAGATTTAACTACCTGTACAGTTTGGTACAGGTAGAGGTTGAAACTAAAACAGCTAAATCATCATCCAGTTGTACCAATGGACTTCTTTGGCTCACAAGGTAATGAACATCATACAGTTGCATTTAACTTGTGTTTCATATTGGTATGACATTCCCAAATCTGTTATTTATAGAACATTTTCTAAACTTTGTAATAGGTTTGTATTTTTTCCAAGCATAGATTGCATCATGTATGAAGTTGGAAAGGTCAATAGGATAAAGATTAGATAAAAAAAATGAAAAATTACTCATCTAGTCCCTATAGTTGCACAAAATTTACCATTTAGCCTCTACACTAGGTAAAGTTTGTGTAACTATAAGGACCAAATGAGTAATTTTTCTGAAAAATAATTATGCATCTATACCTTGGGGTGTGCTTTCCCAAATTTGGATCTTAATGGACATGAAACTGGCCATAACTAAGAGAGGGTAGATAGAAATATTAATGTGTATATGCATAATCCATCCTTGTGTGGATGCAAGAATGTTTAACATTACAAAATGTGCCTTCATATGCTTATGTAACTTAGGTTGTGGATCAGCAAAGACCATGTCTGTCTCTTTCTTCTGAATGATCAAAAGCTAGAATTCATTTCTGGTTTGTTTGGAATAAATGCCTAAATGGTAAACTAGAATTGTGGACAGAAGCTTTGGAGTCACATGAATTTCAATTAAGTAAAAATGAGCATATGAAATGCAGATTCAACAGGACAAATGCTAGAACAAGCTTTGAGGTGAAAATTGGAGGTCATTCCTACCGCAAGTTACATGGTTTAGCTAACTTGGTTCTTCTGCACATAGTGATAGAAAAATGGAGGGAGATGTAAATTATAAAATTTAAAGTGGGTGGACAAACTTGAGAAATGCTTTAGGTCCTATTTGTGATCAAAGGTGTTTATCAAGCTTGTTGAAATTATGTGATTTAGGGTACGGGGAGAAGGAAATGGTATATAATATGCTCTTGATATTGTAATGTGTTACAAACCTACATATTGATATGTTGTCCATAAAACCTAACCACTAACCTTTATTAACAATAATCCTAACTAAATAGAAAACAAATGAGAGATATTAGGAAATGTGAAACTAGTAAAACAGGTAAGCTAACCGTAAGAGATAAAGTGCCAAAAGAGCATAAGCTAAGTGTTGCTGAAATGAGAATATTGCTGCCTTGTGAGAGATGAGTGGACATACAAGAAAGGCTAAAATCAGGAATGAATATTAGTGAGAAAGTAGGGGTAGCATCTGTGAGGGAGCAAATGATAAAATTTTGCCTAAGATTGTTTGACCATATGAGAAATAGACCAATAGAAGCTCATAAGAGATGAGCTAATCACATGAAGACCAATAGAAGCCCAGTAAATAGAGGTTGAGGAAGATCAAAGGGAACTCTTGGAGTAACCTTAAAAAGGATGTAGATCTAAATGACCTTTTTGAAGACTTGGTTTTTGTCGCTGTACAATGACGATCATTTAGCTTACCCCATGTAGTGGGAAACAACTTGTTTTTGATTGTATTTTTTTCCAGTACTATGATGAATCCTTTACACTTGCTTCAATTAGATTTTATCTTCTTTTATTTCTTTTGAGATTGTTATCGAGCTTCAGGGCTTATCTTTCTCATGTTGTTGAGGCATAAATGTGATCATTTTTATTTGGTGGTCAGAGACCCTAGCTAATGATTATTTTTTCATGCAATATTATTTATGATACATTTATTTCTCTAACATGTAAAATCTTCAGAGCAATGGATTTCTTGGTGGCTTTGTTCCGAAACTTAATCGAGCATGAAGATTGGCCAATGTCACAAGCATGTACAGATTCGTATAACAAGACTCTGAAGAAGTGGCATGGCTGGCTTGCTAGTTCAAGCTTCACAGTAATGTTCTTTTTGATGCTTTGTTGATATGATCTTGAAAGTTTTTGATAGAAACACAACTTAGTGATTTATTCAAGGTTATAAATTAGTCTTGCATGCCTAAGTCTATGGAATGTCAATAGTTGTGCATTGAAACAATCATCCTAAAAAACCCTGTTGAGTTTACCATTTGCATCATTGTGCTGTCAATTCTCTACTATCTTTTCTTGTTATCATGTGATTACTTCATATTCAATGCAGTATGAAATATTAACCATTTAGATTATTGCTTTATTTTTCCTAATTTTCAATATTTAGACATGCAATGCAAAGGTTTCTAAATAAAAGAGCAGAACGATGGTCATGCAAAACATTAAAATATTGACAGTAAAATTAGCCTACATCTTCTTGTTTCTTCGCACTTTGCATTAGCCTATTTAATTTAGATCAAAACATTTAAATACCATGCAATTTTAACTTATCTGTCTGTCTCAATCATTGTTCCCTTGTTTTGTGTTTTTCTGTTGTTTTATTTGTCTTTTTTCCATTGTTTTATTTATTTATGAAGTGACAGCATATATGGAACTGAATATGGGTTTGGGATGTACTAAATATTTGAACTACAGGTAGTCATGAAGCTTGCTCCTGATAGGAAGAAGTTTATGGACGTGATAGGAGGCACTGGCAATATCAGTGCTGACATTGAGAAATTTTGTACAACCTTTTCTCCTCTCCTTGAAGAGAATCACAAGTTTTTGGTAAGAACTAATATATCCTGGATCGTTTTTATGCTTAAAAATGAACGTAAAATGACATTGATTTGAATAAACTGGAACATGTCATTGAAATGTATGCCTCATCAAGTCTAGGTTGAGCCATATTCTCTTAGCGATATCTTTTATAAAATTAAAAGGATTTGAATATTGCTTTATTATTATAGCATATTCCATTGATAATCCTAGCAGTTCCATGAGAAAAATCATTTTATGATAGTTTAAGAAGTATGTAGGTTACTTTGTAATGACAATACATGACATCAATACACCAACCGCTGAACTAAATAACCGTAGAAAGTTGGAAGTTATTATGAGTGACTAATAGTGTATTTTGGCTAGTCTATACAAACTTGAAATGAAATGATTTATATTTGGTAAGTTGGTATACCATTTTCAATCAAATGCAAAAGCTACATTATTCATTTGACTACATTATCTCTGAGGGTACAATTAGGAAGAGAAAACATAGTAAAGATAATATAGTGAGCATCAATATCTGAGTGATGAGCATACAAAATGTTAAGAGGAACTATTAGTCGGGTTGCATAAAGAGGTTTATTTTGGTGGTGGGAACAGGGAGAGGGAGTAATCCTATTCTCAATGGTGTGCTATGTTAGCAGTTTTAACTTTTAAAACTTTTATCTCGGAGTTCATCAAACTTGCTCTTTTTGAACAGGCTCGATTTGGCTTAGATGATATGAAGGCATCATGAATCACAGATTCAGAAGTTCCCGATGAGTAGCTCTTGCATGCTCACACCCATTTCATATCTACTTTACTAGCATGATAAATAAGCATCGACTTTCATATTGTGCCTCTAAGTACTCTATTAAGAACAGTGTTTCTATGGTATCTCAAAATTTGTTACAGTTAGTTTATTATGAAGGTTAATGCTAGTGGAGTTTAGTATCTTCTTGATGATTTACCGATTGGCTAGAACCAAACTCATCCAACTTTGGTTCAGTATATGGATGGCTGCTTGGTTGTATAAGTCTGATTCAATTATAAAATTTATAACAACTGTTTTTATGAAAGTGATCTGCATTCTCTCTAGAATTTTAGATGTTTTTTGGAAGTAGTTTATCCCGACATTTTTTTTGCGGTTTGTTTAAGATATTTTGGTTGGTCTGAATTTATATTTTGAAGGTTTCAGTGGTCCACTTATACTACATATTGATTTATTACTTTATTTATATCCTGAATGCTAGTGAATAACAAATTGAAAATAGGAACACAAACTATTAAGTTGCAGTACTACTTTCATGTCCCTGTCTCCTCTCATTAACCAATCTCTAGTTTTGCTGAAAGTTTCTCCTACTTCTGTGTTTCAAGCCTTTAAATTTAGCCACTCATTAGAATCCCAAAAGCATGCTAAAAGCTTAGAACCCTGTAAACTCTCATGAGTTATGCAGTTAGAGCATGTTGCCTCCATGCTGCAATCATTCAACTCTTGTATTTTCAAAATCCTTGCACTACACACTTCTGAAAGTTGTTCAGAAAGAGGGTAATATGTCTCCAAGAGCCTTAATGTGTACAGTGTTGCACACAAAAATGTTGATAGCAGTATGACAACAAATGCAACATCAGAAGGGCAATCTGGGGAATCAATCAGCAAGGAGGGTGTGCAATTAGCAAAAGCAAAGAGAAAGATTACCAGGCCCGCATATCTCAGGGATTATGCCTGAAATTACAATGCAAATGAAGAGGAGTTGAGCTGGCACAGTGAAGGATTTGCTAGATTCGAATGTTCCCTGCAAGGATGCATCCATAACCAATTCTGTTATGCAAATATTCCTAGGAGATTTGGATAAATCCATTAGCAGTAGACATTATATATACGCTTGTAAATAACTAGCAAAATCAATAAAACAATTTACACTCCTCTCATTCTTACCCTGTTTTCTCTATTTCTCATACTCTCTGTTCTTAGGAGCCCCCTGGCCCTCGAAGCCCAGGTCACTAGCAGTGTTCATCTATCAAATGTTTTGATACAAGATTTGAGAAAATGCCACAGATGACAATTTCAATTTTGAAATTAGAAAAAGACGTGTAGGTATACGTTATGATGCGAAAAAAGTAACTAAGCGCTAAACTCGTAATTAGTGAAAATTCACAAAAAAACTCGTAATGAAATGATTTTGCCCTAATGAAACTCGTAATGATTTTACTGAAGAATGAAGAATACAAAAGTTTGTATCCATTATTTATTTATTATAAGTTTTTAACCTTATTTTTCCCCCCTCTCTTACTATGATTCCTCTTACAATATAACTGTTTTTGTATAAAAGCTCTTGTACAATTAGTATTGCCATATTAAAAATGAAAATATAAGATTCCCTAAACAAGAAAGCAATAATAATAATAATTACACTGACACTCCATATAATTTTTTGAGATTGAACAAGATATCTTACTTTTTAGTAACCTAATCAACAATTGTTTAAAATACATTACATTGGTATCCCTTGTTATACAAGAAACATATCACATCGTGTATCCTTGTAAGGGATTATTCATGTAAACGTTAAAAAATAGAAGTATCATATGCAGTCACGATCAAGAAATTACGAGATAATAATAATAATAATAATAATAATAATAATAATAATAATAATAATAATAATAATAATAATATACATATACATATACATATGTTTTTCTATAATATTTTGTTCAACGGTATATATACGAACAAATAAAAATGGACTTTTATCACAATTTCAAGTAAAGAAAATGCAAAGCTGAAAAGTCCCAATCCAACAATTCTCTTATATATAAATAGAATGACTTTAGCTTTAGCTTTTTTATGGTTCACCAATGATGATTTCTCAACCATGTTTCTCGTGCTTTCATTAGAAAAGAAGCCACTTCCCAATATAGCCTTTGCACCTGAAAAATGCAGTGCTACTTATCTGGATTTTCACCTAAAAATACGTTGAGCTACTGATTTTGATTTGGCTCTCCTCCGGTTAGGGGGATGGAGGATAAAAAACCACTGCTCTCTTTGTTTTCACTTTTGAGATTTTTCCAACCTGAAGACTCCCTCTTCTTGGTTGGTTTTTTCTCCTACACAACCAACCAACCAAGAACCATGCACATCTTTTTCTCTGCATAACTTCTCCCGCCCCTGCCAACATGACTTGCATGCATGTGTGTGTTAACTCTTCTTCACTTTTACATGCATGCTTGAGGTTTTGAGGTTTCAACATTAGATGGGCTTATAAAGTCATCATATACACACTCACATATATATATATATGGTTAATATAAATATTTGTTCTCAAGGTAAGCCAGGTTGGTGTTTCTGTTATAACCTTTTTCTTTTTCCTTCCTATCACTTCTTTTTCCGACCCAAAGTTTCCATCATGTAACATTTTCCCTGTTGGAAATAGTTTAAAACAATGGAAAGAAACATTAACAAAACTTTATTCTTAAAAGTCAATTGATTGAGAATGCATAAAAATTAAACTTAATAACTTTTTAGATGGTGTAGTCACTCGGTTTACTGTGTGATTAAGTAATATGGTCAATCAAATGATTAATTGGTACAAAGAAGATTTCTTATATGATCATTTGGCTTACTTTTTCTTTTTCTTATTTTTTTTCCAGAAGGATTTAGTTGATTCCATTGAAGATTGAATGCACTACCACCAGCACCTTTAAGTGGAAGGTTAATTTCTGGTGTAAATATATCAACGAGCTTTATCTACATAAATTAATGTCGACCAAGGTGAAAGGCATCCTTAAAGGACTTAGATACATATCCCAAATATTCGGTAAGTGCAATCTCCATTCTCAGAGAAATTAAAATGAAAAGTGCATTTTTCTTGACCCCGCGCAAGTGAATTTTATAAACATTTATATTTTTTTTCCTTTAATGGTGAGAAACATACACATGCATTTTTAAGAACGGGGAAGGTAGATAATGATAGAAGGGAATAATTTTATTAGGTTGCTATATTTTAATTTAACTTTTCTAGTTTTGTTGCATCTTTTGCTTCATGATGAAAATTTCTGTGTAAGGGATCACCAATTCAAACTTTTAAAGACATTCTTTTCTTGACATTTAGTGATAAATGTATTAAGAATTTTTCATTTTATTGCTGATACCCCCAGATTATTTCGATGCTTGATGGCACTAATTCAAAAATGTGAAATTAACTACAATTAATTTTGTTCTACTAATCTCTAATTAAAACAAACAAACAAAAAACATTGGAAAGCCGGGCTTTGTTCTTATTTTTGTTGGTTTAAATATGCTTACAATTTCAAATTTTCAAATAGTGTAAATTGTGAGTTTGTGAAAATGGTAATTATTTTGCAGAAGAGAAAGAAGAAGAATTTCAAATTGGGTTGCCAACTGATGTAAAGCATGTAGCACATATTGGATCAGATGATCCATCAGCAAATGCACCAAGCTGGGTATTATTCTCTTTCTCTCCTATACAAATTTTTTAGTTGATAACTCTTCCTTAAGAAACATTAGTTTGTGTGCAATTTGAAAACTTATGCAGATGACCGATTTCAAAGGAGGAAAAGAACCCCCATCAGGAAACCCTACTCAGACAGTTGAAGGTTTGCACATGTTTCTCTACTTAGCATCTTTGCTTGCATATAGGATTGTCCACATACACTACATTCTACAAACTAGTCATGATGCCAATAAATGGTCTATATAATATGATTTCTTTTGTGCACAATAAAGGGAGAGAGATATGAACTAGATATAGTTTTACAATGCATTTTGGGAGGGGAGGAAAGCATAGGTACATTTGTTTGATTTGGTTTAAGAGGATGAAAACAAGGGAAATAAAATATATGAATACTATACTACAATAGTTTATACAAATAAATCATCAATTGCATCTTTAAAATATTATTATTTTTAAATAGTCCTAATTAAAATAAAAAATTATATAAATATTTGTTTTACAGAGCTATATAAATAATTTTTCAAGTATTGAAAATCATGTTAAGTAATTCATCATGTTTTGAAACAAAATTCAAATTAGTTTTTAAATGTTAGAAAATATATTAATTTAGACACAAACTGATAAATATTCAACACTTAAACATTATATATCCAAAAGACAATCAAATTGATAATTCATTCAATTTAGAATGTATATAATATCAAAGGAGTAAAATATAATTTTAACATCTTAAAGTATCTTAAAATTTAATGAGTTTAATAGTTATGCACAATCGTATAAAATAATTTTAAGATAATAACAAATAAAAAATCATTATAAATGCTTCGATATTTTTTAAATTATGATATGTTGGTGACTATCACCAACTTTGTATAAAGCTTCAATAGTTTGTATTTGAAGTTTTTGAATAGCCTGCTATTTCTTATTTAATGTTAGTTCCTAAAAAAATTGTGAATTTTTTAGATTATATTTTTATATTGTGAGTGATTAAATATCACTGTAAAAACACTTTACAGTTTACACCATATATACAAAGAGTATTTTCTGTTATTCTTTCCGTTCCATAATAATTATCGTATAAAAATAAAAAATAAGTATTAAAATAATTATTATTTTAAATTTTTAATGTAATATTAATTATTACATTTTTCATTTCTATCCCGTGTATTATTAATGATGAACAACAAAAATTAAAAATGAATTAATGATTTTTCTTGATTTATGTAAAATTCATAAGATTAATTTTATAAAATTATTATTTGTTTTCATCTATTTATTATTTTTTCTTGATCAATGTAAAACAATGAGACCAATATAGTATTTGATTTCTTCTTCTTTTCTTCCTCTTACACGAGTATGTCATTTCTACAGAACGTGAGAAAAAGGCATCATCAAATTCCAAACGTTCCAAAATTCGCAACCACTTGATTCCTAAGTCTCGGCACAATTCAATCGACATTGATCCTGACGCACCCAAACAGAAGGCCACACGCCGCCACAATCGCTCTTCAGACCCCTCCGCGGACTCCTCCAACCATGAATCCTCTAGCGGCTCCCGCCAACGCCACCACCGTGGATCCAACCACGACCCAGGGTCTCTATCATCGCAAGAGATGCCGCCGACCGGCCCCAAAACCAATCGAAGAAAATCGAAGGCCTCCGAAGACGGTTCAACGAAGAAGCCCTCATCTCGGAGATCGTCCAAAGGAGATTCTCTAACTGATATTTCTATTTCAGATTTTGGATCTGACTCTAGGCCTGAAAGTGAGCTCACGACCCATTAGGGTTTAAATTGGAGTGAGTGTCAGTTAGAGAGTTATATAAAAATATGCTCTAATAATGATCAGAAAAATTCAAAACAAGATAACAAGACTTTAGGGTGTATTTGGTTTAAAGGATGAAAATAGAGAATATGAAAATATAAGAGAAATTTTTTAATTAAAGTAGAATGTAAAAGATGTGACTTTCACATAAAAAGTACAAAATTTCTCTTATATTTCTCTCATTCCATCCCAAATCAAACACAATCTTAGGGAGGGAGAGGAGAGGAAAAAGAAATGTTTGTTTTGCAGGTTGTAAATTATTACATGTTTTGATGCAATTGTTTTAATTAAAGGTGTGACTTCAATTCTTAATTTTCCTCATATTTATTATATTCTTAAAGTGGAGTGTAAAAGATGTGAGTCTCACATAAAAAGTATATTTTTTTTTTCTATTTCTCTCCTCTCATCCTAAACCTAACACAACTTCACAGAGGGAGATGAGAGGACTAAAAAATGTTGTTTTACAAGTTATAAATCATTATGGTTTTGATGCAATTGTTTTAATTGAAGGCGTGACTTCAATTCTTAATTTTATCATATTTGTTATATTTTATGACTTTTTTTTATATAAATTTATGTATTGATATATATTTTTTTAATTGGAACTTCAGTAATATTAGTAAGTTAATAACTAATTTTACTATAGTTGTAAAAAGAAGATCGATAAATTTGTACTTCTCATCAAACTAGTTTATGAATATTGGTCGGAAATATAACATAAAAGATGAAAACTAACTGCAGACTCTTTATCATTAAGTTTGTGTTTGTGTTTTTTTTTTTTATGCATTAAAAAGTTTGTGTTTGGATTATACGGATGAGTCACAGTTAAAACTGATTACAACTGATATTGAGATGAAAGTTGTGAAACAAGGTGTTTGATAAGGGTGAAAGGTAGGTAGATACAAGCTTTGAAAAAAAAAATGTGAATCCCTTAATTTAAAACTTTCATCTTACATCAAATACTCATTGTCAAAATTGGCCTTGAGAACACATGCTTTCATACAAAATCAATTATCTATATAATTAGTTATGTAGCCACTAAAACTTCCTTATTTGGTCGAGTTAGCAAGATAATTGATTGTGCGTTAAATTTGTAATGAATTTTTTTTCCATCTCAACTAAAAATGAAGTGAAAATTCAATTATTATGAGGATATAATGGACATTTTAGGGAATCATTATTTACCTATTATTTTAATTCAAATATTTTCTCTTTATATTTTCTTTGGTCTCAATAAAATACCTCAACTTTTTATTCTCTTTTTCATTCCTTCCACTTTCATTCTTTCTCATTAATACATCTTAAATGCGTGTTTGAATTACTGTTTTGACAAATTTAATCTTGGTTTTATCTTTTTTACTTCTATGGTGAAAATGTATTGGACTTATGTGACCGCATTTAAAACAACAAAGCAAACAAGCTATAAATATTTTGTGTGAATCTCACTATATAAAAAGTCCATATATACTATTGTGTGACCCATATAAAATTCACCAAATAATTTATTATATTTACAGTACAAATAACAAATGGATATAAAGGGAATACAATGGCAAAATGCCAATGCCATGGTTGTAAACCAAGGCAATGATAATTTCTTGGTATGCTCCTTCCACATGCCGAAGGGCACAACAATAGCAACCTCTTTGGCATTAAGATTCGGAAAGGCTGCACTTGAAGCAATAGCAGCAGCTTTATCAGATAGACTTGGTAATCCGGTGATTTTCCTTTGTCAATCATTTATTTCCAAGTGCATCTTGCTTTGATAAATATAAACTAGGAACTAGCCCCCAGAAGAACATTTGCTCCGAATGCATCTCAACATTGAGGATGAAGACAAATTAATTACAAGTACTACCAACATAGAAGATTAGTGGAAAAGGGCACAAAGAAGATAGCGTACAGTAATGGACCAATGGTGGAACTCATCCTGACCCTTGCTTCAAAATAATATTATAGTTGATGGTTTGTACTTGTATTGAATGGGACCATGATGAACCATATTTAACCTAGCCAGTTAATTTTCACTTTTTTCTTCTTCTACTAGCATACAAATACGTCAAATGGCCAGAAAGAGCAATATTGCATACACATGAACCAGACGATAGGCAATATACATTAGAAATCATATCATATCCTAAACATGACCAAAGTATGAATAGTAGATGATAAAAACATTTTTTTTATATGATAAGATATATTACATTACCAATCAGATAAGCAGAAAGGATCAGAAAACAAAACATCAAATCAGAAGCAGAAAGCATAAGAAAATTAAAAAAATAAAACAGAAGGAAAATAATTAAAGAAAACCACAGAGCATAACTGTAAGTCACTGGATCAATCGCAAATCATGTGTCATATGAAGGATCTTCTTCCTTGGGTTCCTATTTGATCATCAAAATGATCAATTTTCCACTCTTAACCCTATTCCACCTCCTTGAAATTTAAAACAAGGATTCAAAAGTTATAGATGTACATCACAATCATTGGTAGCTAAGTAAAAATAAACTTTGTAATTATAAAAACTTAAATACATTAAAGATCCTTAAAATACATTCAAATTTTATCTTTCTTTAGAGAAACTTTAAAAGTTTTTTTCATTAATCTTTTCCTAAATTAGACATCTCATTAATAGATTTGCCAATATTAATGACATGACATGTTATTTGAATTTTTTATTTTTATATTTAATTTAATAAAATATTTTATCTGTTTATTTTTTTTCTCCTTTTCTTTTATCTCTCTTTTTTTTTCAGATTTTCTTCTATCCTCCACCACCAATTATCCATTATAGACAACCATATTGTGTTACCGTTGTCATCATCACACCATGACCACGGTCCTCAAAGATGACAAACATGAAGGATTATCGTTCAAGAGAAGCGACTTGTTGGTGTTGAGAATCCATGAAAAATTTAGTGTTTATTTAGTTAGATTTGTGTTTTATTTTCATAGATCTAAGAATAAAATTTTACAATAAACACACACTTACAAAATAAATAAATTTTACACAAACCAACATTAAAAAAATGCAAACTTAAAGAGAAAAAAAAATTTAAGCCTAAATAATAACCCAACACGTTTCCTTTTTATTTTTTGATCATATCCTGTCTTCTTACAAAACCTACGAGACTAAAAAAAAAAAAACATCATCGTTCACTCAAATGAAGCGAGAAAGAAACAAAATTCCCGGGCAAAAATTTTGAAAAGTGAAAACTTGAGTGATTTCCCGCTTATTCTCCAACTCAGCATTCCAGCCTCTCCCAACCCAACACCATCAATTCATCACTACGCTCTCTCACTCTCTCACTCTTTCATTTCACACACTCTCGCGCTCCAGCCATGGCCACTCGCCGCCGCGGCGGCCACGATGCCGCCACCGTCCGTCCCCGTCCCCTCTCCGCCTCTCGCCGCTTCCCTTCTCCTTCTCTTTCTCTCCAGAAAGAAAACACCAACCCTCGCCGCTCCAATCCCAATCCCAACCACAAAACCCTCCCTCGCGGCCGCAGCTCCAGCCCCTCCCTCGACCGCCCCACCGCCCATAAGCCCACCAAGCCCACCACCACCGCCCCAAAGCCCAAACCTTCCACCTCCAGGTCAAGCCTCGAACTTAACAACAATCCCCCCAACGTAACCACCACCAACGACACCAAGTACTCCAGCAGGCTTCACGAGAAGCTCGCGTTTCTCGAAGGCAAAGTAAAGCGGATAGCTTCCGACATAAAGAAGACTAAAGAGATGCTTGACATGAACAACCCTGACGCCTCCAAGGTGATCCTCTCCGACATTCAGGACAAGATCTCAGGTATCGAGAAAGCCATTGTTCATGTCGTTTCTAACAAGGAAAGCGAAAATGGTGCGGTTAAAGTTGCTGCTAAAGACAAGAACTTAGCGAAAGAGTTGAAATTGAACACCGACGAACTCGAGGCAAGGTTGTTCCCTCACCAGAAACTGCTTCGGGACAGGACAGTGGTTAAGGATAAGGATAAGGACTCTGTGGTGGAGGCACAGAAGGTGCTGAGTCCGGTCGACGATAACTTGGTTGCAGTCGAGTTTTTGGCTCTGATCGGTAAAGAGAAAGACAAGGTGAATGCTGGGGAGGATGTGAAGGAAAGTGGTGGTGGGAATGGGCGCTGGAATGATAAGAGGAACAATGACATTGACGCGCTGCTCGGGGCGGATGAGAAGCTTGAGGATTTCGATGATGATCAGGAGAATAAGGAGAACAAGGAAGGTGTGGTTGTTGAGGAAGAGATGGATGAGGCTTTTAATTTTAGGCTGAATGGGATTGGTAGCAATGTTGCTACTGGTGGGTGGTTCGTGAACGAAGGCGAGGCTGTCCTCCTTGCTCACCATGATGGTTCTTGTACTTATTATGATATTACCAATAGTGAGGTATGTGTTCTTAGTTTAATGCCAGATTCAAAATGTCTAGCTTAATTTTCTATTTTTGTATTTGTGTTCACTTAGATTAGATTTAAGTGGTATGATGTGAAATTATGAATGTTCTCCACGAAAAGTATTAAAAGTTAATTGAATGGCCTTCCAAAATTATCAACTAGTGTTATTGATTTTGGTCTCCCCAAGTTCATCTTTTGATTTGAACGTAGATAGTGGTGAATAATGAGGTATGTCATTCAGATTGTGGTTAACTGCTGTCTCTTTTGATTTGAAAGGATAATATACTTAATTTTGACAGAAGTACTTTTGAAAAAAAAGTAATCATTTTTCATATAAAGGTTTCCGAATAGGTGCAAAGAAAGTTAGGCATGACATGAATGTTTAGTTTACCATTGAAAGGAATACTTGTTCATATTTGGAACTTATGAAAGATGGAAGAAGTAATTTTGAGCTAGCTGAAAATTTCTTTTACATTCAGGAAAAAGCATTTTTTTGGTTTGCATATAATTGATGCTGAATATTGAGATTGCTGATTCACATGATGGTTAATTATATTAGCTTTATATGTTGCTACCCGTTTAGATTTAATGGCGAGATTTGAATTTTCTTCATAAAACATAATAATGGTTCATATCCATATTCTGATTATTCTCCATAGAATGTCAGCAAGGGTCATTAAGTCTGGCCTCATCAAGTTTTATTTTTTATTTGAATGTAGTTAATAATGAACTGAGGTAGGTCATTCATATGATTGTAGATTATCATTTTTGGAAGAATAGTACTTTATTTTTTGAGGGCCTCCTAAAGGGATTTTGAAAAAGAAAAAAGCAATTTTTTTTAGTAAAAAAAGGGTTTTCAAACAGGTGCAAAGTAGCCGAGGCATGATATGACATAGATGTTTTCCATAAAAAAGTAATAATAGTTCATATTTGGAATCAGTAAATGAATGAAGAAGCATTTTTTCAGCTGACAATTCATCAACCTTCCAGGAAAAAGCTGTATATATGCCACCCTCAGAAGTTTCACCCAACACATGGAGAGATTGTTGGGTAATTCGTGCCCCTGGTTCTGATGGTTGCTCTGGAAGGTTTGTAGTAGCTGCATCTGCTGGCAATACTATGGACTCAGGATTTTGCTCATGGGACTTTTACACCAAAGAAGTGCGTGCTATGCAAGTTGATGCTGGAACAGCCTCCTCAAGAATTGCACTTAGACCGTTACCAAACAACATTAGAAGAAATTCTACATCTAGCACTGTTACAGTAGAAGCTACGCAGTGGTGGTATAGGCCCTGTGGACCTCTCATCGTCTCTACCACCAGCTCACAGAGAGCTGTGAAAGTTTTTGATGTTCGCGATGGAGAGCAAATCATGAAATGGGATGTTCAGAAGCCTGTTTTAGCAATGGATTATTGCAGCCCTTTGCAATGGAGGAACAGAGGGAAAGTAGTGGTAGCTGAAGCTGAATCCATTTCTTTGTGGGATGTGAACTCACTTACAGCTCAAGCTCTGCTCTCTGTTCCTACAGGCGGTAAAAAAGTTTCGGCTCTCCATGTGAGCAACACGGATGCAGAATTGGGTGGAGGGGTTCGCAAAAGGTGAGTTTGGTTTTAACCTTAACTTCTTGCTCCTTGTCTTTTACCTTAAATGTTCTGTTTCTGCATTTTGAGATCACTGTTTTATTTGGTGGCATGCTGCTTTAATTTTTATTCGACAAAACAATATACTGGTTCTGTATTCTTCTTTCTACTAATAGCACATCGAAAGCACACGTATCTTTACTCTTATTGTTGTTATCTTGTCATCATAGGAATGCCCCAGTGCAGGCCTAATATTTGCAATTCATCTTGTTATTTATTAAGAAACTGGAAAGGACCAAATAATGTAACATAACTACAATATATTCTCACCAAATATTAGTATTTAGGGAAAGTCATTCAATGTTGGAAAGAGCATTAACTTGTCTTCATGTAATTGTATAACATTGTTGTCCTTGAGGATAAGGGAATTTTCTTTAGTACTTAATGTGTTTTCACTGTTATCTTTCCCTACTGCTAACCAAGTTTAGAAATATAACATTGCAGAGTAAGTTCATCTGAGGCTGAAGGAAATGATGGTGTGTTCTGCACCTCAGATTCTATCAATGTCTTGGACTTTCGCCAGCCATCTGGTGTAGGCCTTAAGATATCAAAGCATGGTGTCAATGTGCAATCAGTTTTCTCTCGCGGGGATTCTGTCTTCCTTGGTTGTTCCAGCACAAGTTCAATGGGCAAGAAGCAGACCTCACTGCTGCAACAGTTTTCGCTGCGCAGACAAGGACTGTTCACCACCTATGCTCTTCCAGAATCGAATTCACACTCACACCATGCAGCAATCTCCCAAGTTTGGGGTAATTCTGACTTTGTCATGGGTGTTTGTGGCCTAGGACTGTTTGTGTTTGATGCAGTGAAAGATGATGCACTAAGGGTTCTCAACATGGACTACTCCAGTGATCAAAGTTTTAGAGAAGTAATTGGTCCAGATGACATGTATTGTCCTTCCTTTGATTATCTTGGATCTCGAGCTCTTCTGATATCAAGAGATCGACCTGCTATGTGGAGGCATCTAATAGTTTGATAGTTATGGTTTTCTAGTAACTACAAGCTTTACTTGTGTACAATTACAAAACAGGAATTTGCTTAAAGCTTAAGGCTGTGTTGCTGCTTTTGTTTTTTCTTGGTATCCTTTTTAAGGACTGAAGTTATACTTTAGAGGAAATTATGTTAGATGTGGATGCTTGGTTGTTAGTATTTTATGCAAGAGCCTTGTATTTTTCCAGGGTGACCACTTGTCACTGATCAAATCTGGTAAGGGGGGGGGGGGGGGGGGGGGGATCTCTATTTATATCAACCCACTGGTCTTCCTTGATTCTGTATATTTTCATTTTCAATCTATTTAGAAATAAAATGATAATTTGAAAAACTTCAGTTACACACTCACACCTGTGAAGTGTAATAGGGAGAGTGATTCTGAATCTACATTTGAATTTCGGATTTGGCTTAAGTATGTATGATCAATAGATGGTTGAATTGTCAGATGAATACTGAATGAGCTGAATTCGGTTTGACTAGTGCAACCTGAAATTGGTCCTTAATCATTACTTGGAGTTTCTTGCACATTTGGTTGACAATGTATGTTAACTTGGAGTTTCTGGCACTTCTAGATATTGCACTAACATATTCTCATGTGTGTTATATATAAAACACTTTCTTTTAACAAAATATATAAGGGGGTGTTTGGTTTGATTATTTTTTATTTTTATTTTCACTGAAAACAAAAAATGATGATAAAAATGTGTTTGATTGAATTTTTAAAAACATTTTCAGTGAAAATATTTTTTCAAACGAATCAAAAAATGGAAATGATAAAATATCATTTTAACATAAATCTCATTTTGAATAAAATAAAAACGCGGTTAATTTTAAGCAAAAAGACAAGAAGTTAATATATCATAAATTTTCAGTATTTTTATTTCCTAAAAATAAAAAATAAGAAGTCAAACTAAGTATTTTTTAAAATTCTAATATTTTGAAAAAGTTATAGAAAGTGTCTTTTGACCTGGGTGAAAAGTTTTTTTAGGGAAGGGTGAAACGTTAAACTTGTTACATAAAGTCATTAATTTAATTTAATTTAATTATTCAAGTACATTTTAAAGCATTAAATATGATTGAAGTTTTTTTATACAAAAATATGATTGAATTTTGAACAAATTAAATTCAGTCACAAATTTGACATTGAAAATGTATGTTACAGGAAAAATTAATTATTATTATAAGAATTTAATTTTGATATAATGTCAATATTAATATTTTTATATATTATTATCTAATTATTACAAAAGTTAATGTAACAATCATAATGATAATGTAATTTTTTTCATATCATTAATATATTTCAATTAAATTCATATTATAAACCATTATATTAAAAAATGGAGGACCAATATATTAAAAAATGGATGTATGATGGCCTATATGTTTGGAAGATCAAATTTTATATTTGATTTTAAGGTTTTTTTTACTGCATATTTGATTTTAAGTTGTCATTCTCATTTAATTATTAAATAATTCTTTTCAACTTATTTCAATAAACTAAATCAACACTCCTAATTTTCTTAATTGCAATTTACAAAAATATTCGATACACGATCTTCAAATTGGTTATTTAAAACCGATTTAGCAAAACAGAAATAGAAGACAAAAAGACAAGAATACATCCTTTTTTTTTTGTTACTAAGGATGTTGATCTAGAACGTGAAATTCAAAAGTTGTTTCAGCGAATTCATAGGACAAAATGCCATCTGTTTTGTATTCTATTTTTTGGCATTACATTTGGTGTCCAATGCATGGTGAGGGATGTCACGTTCAAAATTTTATTCCCTTGGGGCTATATTGCCTTATCCCTTTTACAGGACAATTTGTACACGTGTGAGAAAATCACTTCAGCTGTCTGAGTCTATGTCACGAAATGGTAGTGGAACTGCCTTCACTGCCCGGAAATGACCCACGTTGTTTAGATGCTCATTCTCCAACCTGTTCATAAAAAAGTTGTCAATTTCACAAGGAATTTAATTCACCATTTCATAACTGTCAAGGAAACAAAATCATCTTAAAAGCATATAGTTTTAAGATGATACATAATTTACTCCTTCCAATACACCATTTATTATTATTTAAAACTTATTAAAAACTACATGAGTGAAATTCATTAAATAATTAAAATTTACAAAATTTTATAATTTTTAATCAATTTTAGTAAATAATAAAAGTATGTCCAAAAGAATATCCATAATTTCAAAACCTTTATGTTCAATTAGTTTAGAGTTCTTTATTGTTTGTCTCATTTCCTAGTTATAGTATTGTGGCTATAAACTTTTTCTTAGCTATCGCCTAACTTGACCTTGTGGGATGATTTGGTTGTTTACAACTACCAACATATTATGTCACTTCAGATGTGATAATTGGAACACGACATTTATAGCCATGACCAAATGGAATTGATGTGCCAAACCAACAAAAACATTCTTTAAAAACGAAAAAAAGGAGTCATTTTCAAGCTTCTCTAAAATGTTTGAGAAAGGACCTGTAGAAATTCCAATGCCCTCGTCGAATAACCTCTAGTGAAGCCAACAAAAAGTCTAGTAGCCTAGTTTGAACAGGCCCCACTTTGAGGTGCATTATAGTCTCCACCCAAGCCACTCTTAGGACAACATTCAATGCCTGAAAAGTGAAATCCAACACCCCTTTGTGATTAAAAGACTAATTTATGATTGCAATATTCAGATCACAAAAGAGGTAAAAGAGAACTTACAATAGACATGTAGTATATGCATTTATTCTTTAGAATTAGATCATCTCTGAGACAAGGATTTTTGGATTTGGGATTGAAAAACCCCCAGTCCTTGAAAAAATCCCAATACAATTGGTAAAATGTGGCCACCACAGAAGTGATCAAGACTATAGCAAACCATAGATGGCTATCTTGCCTGCTATATGTGACTCTAGCTCCTGCTGCAACCATTGCTGACACATACTTCCCCATGTTAGCCAAATGGTTGACATCACGGTCATCAAACCACCTTCTTGCACACTGGTCATAGCATTCAAGTAGCTTATGTTAGTTGACAACATAATGAACTTTTACTTATTTCAATAAAAAGCTTTTTCCTTTTACTTAACAAGTGCCTTTAGCCTTAGGATACCGGTTAACATTTGTCTTTAGAAAATGTACAAAACTTAGATGAAGTTAAATAAGTGTTGATTGTGTTCTCCGGCCGAAATTGGAGTTTCATCTCGGCTTGAAGGAATGAAATCATTCACATTTTGGCAATATTAAAAAAACATTGCTAAAATAGTGAAAGATATGAATGAGTTGGATAAAAAGGAGGATGATGGTGTTTTGTCGGAGGAGGATATTGAAGTTAGGAGGGGCTTGCAAGAAGATTTTTGGAGAAATGTCATGTATAGTGAGTCTCTGCTAAAACAACAATCAAGATTCAAGTGGCTTAGAGATGAAGATTGCAATTCAAAGTTTTATCATATAGTAGTAAATTGGAGAAGGAGAAGAAATTTGATTAGAGGAGTTGAGGTGGAAGGGGCTTGGAAGGAGGAACCTAAGGAGGTTAAGGAGGGATTAATGGCATGATGAGAGAGGCCTGTGAAAAAAATATTTTTAAAAGCTATAAGGCGAGAGAGAAAAAGATTGATATAAGTTTATTACAATATGTGGATGATACCATATTTGTGAGCATATTTGTGAGGGATATGATTATTAACAATGTGATGGTGGTTAAGAGCATCTTGAGGTGATTTGAACTTGTATCCAAACTTAAATTTAATTTCCACAAAAGTAGATTTGGAGGTATTGGGGTGGAGCAGAAAGTGGTGGAGAGATACTCAAGATATATTGAATTGTAAAAAATATTTTTGAAAGTTATAAGGCGGGAGAGAAAAAGATTGATATAAGTTTATTTCAATATGTGGATGACACCATATTTGTGAGAGATATGATTATTAACAATGTGATGGTGGTTAAGAGCATCTTGAGGTGGTTTAAATTTGTATCCAAACTTAAATTTAATTTCCACAAAAGTAGATTGGAGGTATTGAGGTGGAGCAGGAAGTGGTGGAGAGGTACTCAAGATATATTGAATTGTAAAAGATACTTCAAGTGGCAACGTAGGAGAAGATCATTGGATTTGATTGATAGATACTCAAATTCATACATGGTGAATTCGGCATACAAAACTTTGTATGGTTCAAGGTTTGATTCATCTTAGATAGATTTTTTTAAGGATATGTGAAAAATTAAAATTCCCCCAAAGGTGTCATTTTTGTTGTGGAGAATATTCTTGAATAGGATCCCCACAAAAGTGAATCTACAATGTAAACAAATCAAAATTCAAGAACGAGAATTATTGTGTGCATTCTATAAAGAGGAGGTAGGTAGAGGATTTACCCCATCTATTTTTTACATGTCCTATTTCACACAATATTTGGAAACGTTGGTAAATCATTATGGGTTTGAATTCTGCACTACCTTCGTAGGTGTTGGATAATTTTTTGCAACATGCACATGCTTTGGTTGGGAGAAAAGCAAATGATTGGTGGGATGGTGTGCTATCCTCTGGATTCTATGGAGTCAGCGAAATGAAATGGTGTTTGAAGGAAAAGAATTTGACAGTGAGAAAGTTTGGCACAAAGTCGTGTATGGTCATGGTTGAAGGCTTTTTAAGGAGATTTTTCTATCACCTATCAACTTTGGCAAGCTGATCCAATTGCTTCTCTAGCAAATTTTAAGTTTGTAGGGTGATGGAGTACGAATTCTGGTTTGATTTTAGAGTTGAGGTGTTGTATCTTTCTTTATGCAGCTTTTAGTGAGTATATATTAAGATTCAACTCCTCTTTGATGTATTTATTTTTATTACTTGATTGGTTTTGCACTGTCAGATTATGCAGTGTTGTGAGAACCTTGGAGATGTAATTATTGTTAAGCACTTCTTGTACTATTTAATATATTTATAATTGCAGATAAAAAAACTGTGTAATAAAAGTTTGCATTAATGGAATATGTAGATTACCAATGTGGAACTCCAATTTTGATTGGAAAACAAAACAAACAACACATAGGGAATTGCATATAAGTTTTTTCCTTAAAAAAAATCAGTTAGCAATATCATGCCACCAATTCTAGAAGCAGTTGATACAGAATCTGTATTAACAATCAGCACCGGAGGCATACCTGTAATGCACGCCACCAATATGGCAAAAATGAGATAAGGTAAGTTATTTCTATGTATAGCCTTCCAGAATGGCATGCCTCAGGGTGGTGTGACTTGAAAACTCTAGCAAAAATGTGACAACCTGTTGTTTCCAAATGCCTTAGCAATGGAATCTGCAACAAATAGCATACAATTTAATGTTGATTATTAGTATGCATATTGAGAAGCAAAGGGAAACAAAGTAAACTTGTTGTAGGGATAATAAATTATATTAAGATCACCTGGCTAGTTAGTTGGTCAGCCATAAAAAAGTCTACCAGCAGAACCTGTAGGGATAGTAAATTAAATCAAAACAATGACTAGCTCAATTTTGTACATGACTATATGCATTATAGCATATCAATGTGTCTAATTGTACCAAGGAATATATGAAAGAAATTTGCCGATAAAATAAAAAAAATGAAAAAAATTCACCTTATAAAATGGAGAGCAAACTATGTTACGAATAACCCGGATGAAGCAAAAACGAGTAGGGCGATAAAAAATGTCAAATGGGCAAATGAGAAGACCTACAAAGAACTGAAAATGGCAGCTCATAATCAGCACAAAGACTTGAACACTATAAATTCAATTGTAAACCACTTTCTGGAATTTCAAGCAAACCAAGCTATTTATTTTATTTTATTTTTATATTCAAGGAACATGGAAAAGTAATACTATAATAGTCATTTGACTAACCAAAAAAATGATTCCAGGAATGGCATCAACTTGGCCAGGAGAAAAACCTCCAGCCCTTAGTAGCAGGTGTACCACCATTGCCCCAAACACAGTTGTCATGAGGGTAGTGCACATCAGAAATGCATCTCTGTGCTTCAGTGTTGTGCTTGGTGAGAATTCAAATATGAAATTATGGTTGATTCTTGTACTCTTCCACATGTACAGGTTGCATCCATACATAAACAAGTGCAGGCTTAATAATGCAAACACACTGCACAAAATCATTGTAACCATTCCTTATTGCAGATATAACATAGGTGTTTTTGTTTTAAATTCTGCAGCTTAGATGCTAATTTTAGTCAGTTCTTAGAAGTTTATTTATTTATTTATTTATTTTTCATTTATGTGCAGTTTAATGGTTCATGATTACAAAGGTGTGTTAGAAAAAATGAGTGTAGCTAAAACTAAAACAGGAAAACTTTATACTATCTCATTTTCATCCATTAGAAGAACTAGGCATGTATTTGATAATGGAAATGCTAAAAACTTTTTGACTCACTCTTTTCAACATAATTTATGTAATTGGTTGAAATTTATGTAAATTTCAATATATATGTGAGTTTCATTTGCTATTTAGTGGTCCCAAATTTCAAAGTGGCGGACCCCACATAAATTTCAACTAAAAACAGAAAATGTGTTGAGAAGAATGTCCCGGTAGTACTCTTCGTTTAATAATTTCTTGGCATCATGTAGAAAAATAAATAAATTATGGAGTTCTTATTTGATATTGTTTTGTCCTCTACCAATTTTTACTATACATGTCTTGAACCTCACAATACAATTCCTTATGTTGAAATAATTTTGATCAAGGAAGTAGGTGTTGAATAGTCTTGATTAAAATGGTATACATAAAAGTCATGTATGAAGTAAATTCAAAGAGGAACCATGCAATGTAGCACCTGGAAACTGGGTAGACAGCGTCCATATAAGCTGGTTCTGTACTAGGAGAGAATATACCACACATATGCGCCAAGATTACGTATACACAAAACAAGGATACAGAACAACCTGTACACAACCCTGTAGAGGAAGTAACATAGAACAATCAATGAAATGTTAATATAAGGGAAAAAAGAAAATTTGACCTATGAGCTATTAGTGAATGGGTTCACCACTCTTAATGGCCACTGGCTGGTTGCAATAAATTTTGGCTCATGTGGTAATTACATCATAAAGTATTATATGGTTTTGACTTTTGAACGCACTGTTAGGAAATAATGGGATAATAGAATGGAAACACTTTTCTTTTTTCTTAATATATTAGATCTATTATTTGACTGTTATATTATAGAAAATAGGTCATACCCGGATAAATATTAAGCTATCAACTAATTACTAATTATTTTAAAAGTCATATCGATTATCATTTTTTATTTATTGACCACATATAAAAAAGTTTTACACTTAATATATATATATAGTCATTAAACTTTTTATATCAAATAACTTAAAAGTTATACAAATGATAATTTTATATTGATTAATAGCATATATATTTTTTCCATTAATCATATATACTTAGATGATTAAACTCTATTTATATTCACCAGTTTGCACTAATAGTTGAAGTTGTTAAGGACACGAGTTAAGAGTTAGGGGAGAGAGAGGGGCATTACCGACAAGGAAGGTGACCGTATGAGAAACTTTTGGCTGTTGGGGTCTTAAAAACTTCATTGCTCTTTTCCTATCATTGTTGGCAAAGTGCTTTGTGAATATGGATTCCACTTCGTCCATTAGTCTAACAACCTTTAGTCAAAATATTATATTGCATATAACCAACAATTATTAGAAGGCCATGTAGTGTAAGTGTGTAACACGATCTCCTCACAAGAATTTGAGAAGGATCAAATCAGAAGGCAATGAAAATTGAATTTGTTTGTTTCTTTTTCCCCTCCTAGCTAGGGTATTTAGGAAAAAGAAAGCATATATACCTTGTCAGAACTAATGAAATGGGATCTCTTCACTTCTTTCATATAATTTGCAGAAGCCTTTTGATTAGACACCTGATCAAATGGCATATAATTTCGTTCATATAAAAAATTAAAACTCTAAGCTAATAATAAACTCTCTGTGACGGATAAATTGTTGGCTAAAATATAAGAAAGTCTCTTATTTTATTATTTTGGTTCTAAATTAGTTGCCAAATTTTTAAAATTTCTAAAATGATTTTCTTATTTAATTTATGAAAAAAATAAGTCTTTCAAAAAATTAATTATTTTTTATTTTTGAATATGATTTTAATTTATTTTTGTAGATTCAAGAAGTGAAATTTATTTCAATATTAGATTCATCTATATAAAAATTATATGAATAAAGTAATGTTTGAAAAAAAAATCATAAATATAATAAAAATCATGGGAAAAAATTAGTCTTTATGAATAATAAAAAAAGAAGGCGACATTAAATTTTTAGATCTGTGATTGATCTTAAGACTCATTTTTCAAGTATTTTTTAATTTGTTTATGTTTCTTTTTGTTCGAATATTAATTGACTTTCATAAATGAATCTAATAAGATAAATTTCACATCTTGAATCAATAAAAAAATATTCAAAATTGTGCCTAAAAATTCATAACAAACAGTTTTTCAAAATGATTAGTTATGGATCAAGTTAGAACCAAAATTAAGTTAATTAACTATTTGTATATTTTAGCCTAAATTATTTTGTTTTTTTTTGTCCGCGATAAATTACTTTATGTATCAATGCCAAGAACATGAATTAAATAGTTTAATTTGATCAGTTAAAAAATGTGATTATTTTATATATCAATGCCAAGGAGGTGAATTATTTTATGCATTGATACGGTGGGACTTAGCCAATCTCTACATAATATGTTATTAACTTTTTTTTTCATAAATTAAAAAAATGGTAGTTATCTATCATGCATGTGGAGATTAACTGCATAAGAAATCTCTACCCATACCCAATAACTATAAAGAGATCGAGAGGGGGAAACGAGTAACTGTTTCTCCTCTATATCTTAGTGATGCTTTGTGTGAGTCATTTATTTTGTGTTTTAAAACTAGGTTGGTTACATATTTAGTTGAGTATATTGAGATGTTACCAATGTTCTCAAAATCGGACGAAATACCAAAGACACTAGTTCAATTCAATCGAGATCAAATCAATTTTAATAAAATATATATTTTTAAAATATTTTAATATAATATTATAATAATGTTGAACAAAAAATAACGTGTATAAATTGATAATAATAAAAAGTAAATTTTACTTAAAAGTTTTATAAGTTATGATATTTCTTTTTTTCATAACTAAAATAACATCATTTTAAAACTTTTTTGTAAAAAAAACCAATTTTAAACAAAACCGATTAACCCATTAGATTTATTGATTTTCCACTTGTTCAACAGTTTTAGTTGATTTTATGATATGGACTGGTGTTCAGGAAGCATTGAATCGAAAACATGACCTATCCTGGGTGAAGCTGGTCAATCCGATCCCGTTTTCCAAATAACTGATGGAATTATGTAACTCACGACCTTCAGCCCGCAATTGCAAATTGGTTTGAAACGTGATGAATTATTTATGTAACAAAGAACATCTTTTAATGCACAACTTCTTTGTCTTTAGTCCTATAAGTACCTTGAGTACGACCATAGAGAAACACCTAGAACTATAAGCAAGATTTATGCTGACATACACAAAATGTAACCGAACGACGAACAAACAAAGAAAAAGAAATATATATATATATATATATATATATATATATATATATATATATATATATATATATATATATATATATATGATCATGAATGCATGTGTAGGCGAAGATATATTTGAATCCGTACCTTGTCAAATTTCTTGAGTATCTTTGTGAATGCTACCATATTCAATGAGCTGCAAAGAAGATAAAGTATGTGGTTAAAAATTAGTCATCAGTCATAAAAAAAAAAGGATTTAGTAGGGTATGGCCTATATAAGCTGCCATTCAATGAAACGTATATAATATTACGTAATGTAATGAAAACACAGTGACATTTATTGGCGTGAGCAAAACTTGAAATTGATACGTAATAATTCTTTCACACCAAGAAAGTTTCGTATTTTAATTACATCTTAGCATGTCACTGGTCTCATCATGGATCATCTATAGCATGTAAAGTTGTCTCGACTAGTCCAGCAAAAGAAGCAATGTTTTATGCAATCGCATCACCTTCTTTTTTTTCTACCCATAACTTTTCCAATGCTTGCCTTTGGCCATTTTTTATTATTTAGTTTGGTGCGTGAAATCATAAATGATAGATATTACACTTCTAAGTGTTTCCTCCCTAGAATATTTTAAGTGACTTTTTTTTTATAAAAATTTAAAATTTAATTATGTACTTGCATTTGAATTAAGACTACTGTTTTGTTGTTGAGATAAAAATGTCTAATTAATGTTATCTTTACGTCTTTTATCATTGTAGCAAAAAAAATTGCACACAGCCATTAAATTTGAATTTCTTGGTTAGAGCTTGACTGCTTGATCAGTTGTTGTTTAGAAAGCCTGATAGTGTTAATTGCTTCTTTTTGGCTTCTACCCCATCAAATTAGACCTGAAGAATAACTTTTAGAATACATTTTTAGTTTAGTATGAAAGAGTTTTGAGTATAAAAGAAGAAATTATTTGGATTGGAATATATATATATATATATATATATATATATATATATATATATATATATATATATATATATATATTACTAATTTTTCACTAAAAATAATATATCAATTAAGACAGCAAAAGTCACACATATATTATTGATTTAAAGCACTTAATAAGGATTTCCTTAAGTAGTGTAGTTAATAGATATATAGGAATACGAAAAGTAAAAAATAATACATAAATAAAGACTTAGAAAGGATTTCAAGTTTTGGAAAGGAAGTGAAATAAAAAAAAGGTTAAATTATAAAATTGACAAGAAAGGTCTCCAATTTGGATTTGTTCTCCATTATTTTGAAGCATGCATGATTGGATCTATTAGGGTTACGGTTCACATTTGCCTTTAGATCCTTAGAGAAACGTCTTTGCCCATATAACCCAGCTAGCACACCAACGTCCATATACTATATCTATTATCTACCAATATCTTTTTCTTACGTGGTGTTTTGAAACTCCATGCAACTCCCCGGTCGATTAGCCACATAAACATAGTTCTTATCCTTCATTCGAATTCAAGGCTATATATACTCCCCAAATCAACATTCATTATATTCTTTCCTATGTTTTCCATCTTACAACAACATTAACAATATAATGAAATATACCTTTTTTTTCGGGTAAAAAAACAATAATAATAAATAAATAATGAATCAAAATAATAATAATTAATCATAATTAAGTGATTAAAAAATAATAACCTGTAAGTTTTGAGAAGGCCAAGACCTTTATAGAGCTCTACAAATGCACTTCTAATCATCTTCTCAGCACACTGAATTTTTCTCTTGTTAATGAACTCTCCACCATACTCTGGTTTAATTGGACTGTTCACCAAATCCTCCCACAACATGGAAGTAACAGCCGTAGGAGTGGTGGCTGGAATATCAATTCTTAAGGCCATATGAGGCTTTCCCTTCTTCTTTGTCTTTACCCTCATTGCCGAATTCGCAAAACTTAGACCATTTCTTTCCAACGTTGAGATTACTTCATCCATTTGTGAAACTTCTGAATTATCATGAATTGATTCGCCAATACTTTCTACATAAACAAATACATATTATAACATGGAGGAATATTTACAGAAATATATATATATATATATATATATATATATATATATATATATATATATATATATATATATATTTTTTTTTTTTTCTTTCTTTTTTACGAATTAATTATTGCATTTTTGAGCCACGCGTAGTGATGCCTATTATTCCAAATTACAAGCTTAGAAATGCAATTTCCACACATCGCACGTCTTTGAGAAAAGAGACGTTATATATGATGAATTATATATATTGGCTGCATGAATTTTCTTGTGTGCAAACCAAAGGTTCAAGTTGTAAAGTACTCATGAAAATAATTATATTAACATTTTTTTAAGTATTAATTAATCATATTGAAAATTTAATCATAATATTAATAACATATTAAGCCTACTTCCAAAAGAAAAGCCATCAGCCAATAATTGAGAACCCAGTGTTAATGATTCGAGCCCATCGTTATATGTAATTAAAAATGTGTGTTTTTAATTTTTAGTGTGGGGCTTATAAAACGGATATTTTTAAGTATAAGAATTTAAAATAAAATTTTAAAAATTAAAACATAAAATCAATTTTTTTATTATTATAAATATATTTAAATCATTTAATATTTTATAAATTATTATTGTCGATAATTTTTTTTATGAATTTAATGTACACTATATTAGCTGTTTTATTGAATGGACGATAAAAATACCAATCTATATTAAAAATAAATTGAACATAACTAACCCCTAAAAATTACTTCTAGAGAAGAAGGTTGTGTAAGTTTTACAAGTAGTTTTCAAGCTATATTATTAACGTGGCTCACATCTTAACATTTCTCTTCAACTTTTATTAATTACTCAATTAGTTGAAGGTTTGTTCTTTTATTTGGTGTAAAATATTTACGAATTTTGTTGGTAACTATTTCTTATAAAAAAATTTAGTTGATCGTTATTAATAAAATTTGTATTCTTAGTTATATTATTTTATTTAAAAGATTCAAATTCAAGATTGGTTTCATTCAGAATAATCACATATTGATAATTGAAAGTTGGTTTGTTTGTTTTTTTCCAATCCATGAAATTTTATACTTAACAAGAAAAGAATAAATAAAGAAATGACGGGAGTAATTTGAACCTTGGCCTGGAGGATGAGGAAAAACTCCAGTATTAGAAGGCTTTAGCGACGGATTTTTCTTGTGTCGGTCGCTGAGAATTTGCTTAAGGTCTAGCAAGATGTTAAGCTGCTTGCTCAGCATTTCTCCTCTCTCAATGAACTCAGTCTCTTGCTTCTTGTAGAATTGGTTTATCTTGTTAAGCTCTCCATCCAGCTTTGCAAAAAACACTTGCACTTCATCCTCTTCTGAAAACAATTGTGCCAGCTCAGTTTCATACACTTCTTCACTCTCTTCCGTTGTTTTTCTCCTCACCTGTAACAAAAAAGTATTACATATCCATATTTCTACAGAGAATCAGTGCGTGTACTTGTAATATAAATATTTTTTACATTATCATTCAATTAGAGACGAATTCAAGAGAGGACAAATAGGAACCTTAGCTTACCCCAATTCTTTAGTATCCTTTATGTATATATTAAAAAATTAAAATAAAATAATAATAAAGAAAAATAAGTTTTTGAGTTGATATTTACTTAACTTAATTTAGCAATGAATTATATATCTAGTTTTACACAAAATATTTTTGTTAAACTTATTATTTATTAAATAAAATAAATTTTTGTTATCTTTTTTTCAATAATGATCTTTTGCATTTTATTTTGCTAGGGTGTGCACATGACAATGGTTTCGTGATGGGTATTGTGCAATAGTGTTCCCACTATCGCCATATCCGTTGTCACCTTGATTTCGTGAGAGAATGAGAAACTCAAAGCAAAAGCAGAAAGAGGTTTCAGAAAAAAAAAAGACCACTAAACTCTCGCTTTTTAGCCCTTAATGCCATTCTCACATTCTCCACTTCCCCTTTTTACTATTATTTTATTCACTCCATTAAACACATATATAGTCAGATTCATTTATTATTATAACGATAAACATTTATTTGGATACAGATTCGAACTTCAATGGCTTATGTATAGAAATATAAAAAATATTAATGATACATTCTTTAATATATTTTTATTATTGATATATTTTTTAAAACGTCAATTTAGTTACCTCATGAATAAGTCATTTTTAAAGGTAAAAATAATTAGCAGGTTACTTGACATTCATTCAATAACATAACTTCAATAAAATATAACAAAAAATTAGGTGTCAAAATATTTTAAATCTCATGCATATTATTGTTTTTCCAAACCCTGGTTGCTTCTATTCATCATAAGTTATTTATTTAACAAATGACATTCATTCAATAACATAACTTCAATAAAATATAACAAAACTTTAGGTGTCAAAATATTTTAAATCTCATGCATATTATTGTTTTTCCAAACCCTGGTTGCTTCTATTCATCATAAGTTATTTATTTAACAAAAAATGCATGATATACAAGCACTTTTATATATCAAATATTATATTAATATCATACATTCATACTTATATATATTTTTTCTTTATCTCTTTAGGTGTTATGTTGGATAATTTCCACTATTTTTGGACCATAAAGTAATAGATTTAGATTGTAGTGTGCAACCAATAGATCATTGACTATTTTCATCGCATTACGTTTTCGTGGTTGATATTAACCAGAACTAATTTACGTGGCTGTTATACAAACGTAATTTCAAACCCTTTGGTCAGAAAACGAGTGACTTGAGCTATGTTAATAGGAAACCAAACTTTGTATTAATTGTGTTAACTGTGTTAAAAGCCTCGGAGATATTTCATTGTCCGAAAACGATGTCATTTGTTTCCTCTCTTTTCAGCAATAAGGTTATGCACGAAGGCTCAAAAGACACTAGGAGACAAAAACACGCAGACAATCATAGACACACGCAAAAAGGTTTTAGACATATCACTAGAACTCTCATATTTTACCGGAACCACACCAAAAGAATGAGCTGAAAAATAACAAACCAGAAAGCACACACAAGCTTTATTAACTATACAATGATCTTATTACACTTTAGTGTATATATATATACACTTTACCTGGATCATGTCTTGTTTATGATTGTTGTCTGAATTGCAGAACTTGTTGGTTATGAAGCGAAAGGAATCGAAAACGGAGCGACCAAAGGTCTCTTCTGGGGCTTGTAATTGCTTCGAAACTCTATTGAGTTTGATCCTCTTTATGTGTTTCTTGAGCTGCCTGTAGTTAACAAAGGCCTCCTTCCATTCTGGTATTAGTTGAGCTTCGAGCTCCTTTGAGAATTTCACCATTTTTGGTTTGGTTTTGTGTGGTGAAGGGAGAAAGGAGCTAGCTAGCTAGGGTACTTGTGGGGTGAAGAGGAGGAGGAGAAGGAGAAGAACTTGCATAAATAAATTGGGGTGTGAGATTGAGAATGTGATCAAGGGGTTTTATAAGACTAGGAGCCGTGTGGAAAACTTTTAAGAAATGCATGCTTATAAAATCGCTTTTCTTCATATTTGCTTTTAATTACTGTTTCCCTTTATAAAAAAAGTATGTGGGATTAATAAATATAATGCTTGTTGTGGGTTGTGTTTCGTCGGAAGAAAGGAAATACATTGAGAAATCAAAGATAAATAAATAAAAAAATTGACAACAACTCAAATATTCTATTCAGACATGTGAATTAGACATCCTTGATTGAAAAATATGATGTATGAAATATAGAAGAAAGAAATAGAGTAAAAATAAAAGTATAAAAAAATACTTGAAGCTTTTTAATTAATAAATAATGGATTATGTTAGGTACATAATTGAATTATATTTTCCTTGTAATTGACTATGTTTCCCTTGTACCATATATTTTGCATAGCAACTTGTAGACAATTAATTATCACCATTGCATATTTTCATTTACTGTTTATTTCTTTGCAAAAGGAGAAATTAATAAAAAGGTGCGGGACTCACCTTTTTATTTCTCTCATTTTATATTTCTTTTTTATCAAACATATTTTATTTTCTATTTTCTTACCTATTTTTTTCTCTATTCATCCTATTTTTTCAATATTTCCGCGATACCAAACTCATTGAACATACAGTGGAATTAAGGGAAGCATATTCAGTGAGGTTGCTTTCATCACAAGAGAGTGAAAAAAGTGAATTATGACATTTGGATCAAATCACAAAAGATTAAAATAAAAGATAAATTTAAGTTATGTGATTTTTTAAATGATTATATAATTACCAAATAACTTTTAAGTAATCATAACTATTCATGATTATATGATTTAAATTTACTCCTCTCATCCTTTTATTGTTAATGTCACCATTTTTAATTGAGTATCTAAAAATGATCTTCCAAGAACATTTCTACTAGGTGTTGGAAAATGATATTTGAATATATTATTTTAAGGTTTAAATATATTTTTAGTTTTTTAATTTAACGTTTTTTTATTTGTCTTTGTAAAATTATTTTGTTGTTGTTTTAGTTTTTATAAATTATGTTTGTTTTTATTTTTGGTCCTTATAAGACATTAAATTGTGTTTTGAATAGTGAGAAAAATGTATCTAAAGTGTCATGAAGATGAAAAAAAAAACAAATATACTTGTAAGCATTAAAAACAAAAAAATAATTTTACAAAAATCAAAAGTAAAAAAACACTAAATTATAAGAACTAAAAATAAATTTAATTTATATTTTTATTAAATTTCAAAATATAATTCACTTTGACAAGTTTATTATGAAAAATTTGAAGATTTGAATAACCAAGATAATACAAGTCATAAACAATGAAGATCGAAGATAAAACCTATTAGCAGGTATGATTGTTGGAAGTTAATTATTAAGAGAAATTTGTAGAAGTCATTAATATATAGTAAGAAATTGATGTCTATAATATATTAATATATATATATATATATATATATATATATATATATATATATATATATATATATATATAAAATGTAATAATGGGTTGGAACTTAAACATTTAGACTTATAATTATTTAAATTTTCTGCACTTTAATTTTCCAACACTTACATTTTCAAGCCTCTTAAATTCATTTGCCATTCACATGATAAATGTTATTACTACAACAATTTTTACATCAATATTTTTTTTTTTGTCTATCTCTCTCCTCATATCATCTATTGCTTGTTATAATGATGAAGAAAGATAGATATAAAAACTAATGTTATATATATATACTTTATTGTATGTGTATGGTATATATCTTTTTACAGTTCTTACAAATTATTTTCTTGCCCATTTATATTTTCCTCAGTATATTTCCATTTACTTTAATTGCTTCCATTTTATATTTGATATATTTTAATTGATTTCATTTAATTCAATAGTACGTCGTTGTATATTCTCAAATCTGTAGCTTTTGCAAGGATTCTCACTCACTTATGGGGCATTTTATAGGAGAGAAATTTTTTACTTTACCTGAAATTCTAATTTGGGAAAGTTTTTTTTATTTTTTATGTTTGATATATATTTTCAAGAAACATATTCTTTGAGAAATTGTGATTACTAGGAATTATTTTTAACTCCCATTATCACCAAAATATTCCCGTGGAGAGATGTGAGAATCCTACTTTCTCAAGTCTAATTTTTTTTTATTATAATAAAAATATTATGCTACTCTTATTAAATTATTTAATGATAAATAATTAAAATTATTGATAAAAATATCATGTAATTCTTTAATTCCGAAAAAATTTATCTAAAAATTCTCAATAACTAATAAAATAAATTTTCTTCACTGCCCAGAAAGCATGATACCTATGATTCATGATTCTTACAAATCATGATTCTTAATTAGGCATGGATTTTTTCCCCTATCAAACGTCTCCTTAAAGAAAAATAAGATCTAAAATAAGACTAAAGATAAAAGATTAAAAAGATAATAGATAAAATTGTTGCCTCCTTCTATTTACTAGCAGAAACACAAACATGCTTGTGTGTTCTTATTTCTATGGTGCTAAAATTGATGTGTATATTAATTTTAATTTAATAATTTATTTTACGTTTGTCTATATATGTGTGTGTCAGATATATATAACTAATCAATTTTTTTCACTTAAGCCTTTACTGTTTTCAATAAAAAGTTATTGGTAATTTTTGTGGAATAGAATTTTTTTGTTGAAAATGTTATAAGATGCCAATTGAAGGGTAAAATATGAATAAAGTAAGGCGTACCCTACAAGTTGTACGCGAAGAAATGCAAGTAGCCTTGAATTTTATTTTATTTGTTATATTTTTCATGATCTATGTCTTATGTATTTTGATTGAATTAAATTATTAGTTTTAGTTTTACGGTTAATCAGTTTGGAGGCTGTAATAGAAGTCATAAATTCTTCTTTTCATGATTAAGTAAGAAACAATGCTTTGAGATTATATTGTTTAATAAGTTAACATTATAGTGTCTTTCAACTAAATTAAACTTTAATTTTTGTTTCTTCGTTTTAAACGGTTACAAAGGCTTAATTAGTTTCCCTTGGAATGAACTTAGCTGTACGTGTATTTCAAATTCGTGGATGGATGAGATGAATTCACTTTACCTTCTCGTATTAAATTTTAATGGACAGAACCCATTCCCCAATTCTAAACACAACAAACCACTAATTCAAAAAAAGAGAAATAACACATTAGACTTCTTAAAATTCAGAAAATGATAATACCCAAGCCAGTAACTTTGCTTCAAGATGTGGTAAATTAAAATTTAAAAGGTATTTATGCAGTTCTTTTATTTTATTTTATTTTATTTTTTTAAATGATTTTCAGAAAGTTATAGTTACCCAATCTGCAAACCAACTAACCAAGCGACGGAATAAAAATGCACGTACGTTTGCTTTCTGATTGTCTTACAAAATCAGATTTTTATGGTAACAATGTTGAGATAACCGTGTAGTACCTTACCTGACCACTTATTAATTCACAAAAAGAGAGAGGGAAAAACCATAGAGTAAGTGTATAGAGGGAAATTCTAAGTACCTACTTAAAAAGTGACAAAAGAAAAATGGCATTTCAAATATTGCATCAAGCTCTAATCTTAAAAAGCAACACGTAAGCATTAAATGACAAATTGCATGGCTGATGCAGTAAAAAGGTTACAGGATTTTTTTTAACGAATAAAAGGAATAAAGTGCATGAAATAAAAAGAGCAATTAAACTAAATGCTAATGTATTTAAAGGAAGTAAAACACATTAGCATTTTAAACGTTTTATTCTTTTTTTTTTGTATTTTTCCTTTTGAAATCAAATTTAAAAGAATACACAATTGATCATAAAAGTATGAGATACTATAAATTGCATGCTTCACATAACACATTATTCTAATATAACTCACTTGATTCAATATAGTCAAACATTTCGAATAAGATAGATAATAAATGATATTAAAATTAAAGGTCCCTACCTAGTGAGGTACACACCCTGTATATGTATAGAAGATGTAGAAAATTAGGTGTAATTTGTTGACACGTTTTTTTGTTGGAATAAAATTTATCGTTTTAAGTTTATATTCTATTTTACTATTATTTTATTATTATGTACCAAATATTGTTCCAACATGAATGCTCTTGTTAAAAAATTCTCAAAACATATAAAATGGGCTAGCAATACATTCCTCATAACATAATTTATTATTGATTAAAATTTATTGAAAATTATACAGGTGGGGCCTGCCGCGCACTCCCCCG